>NW_027266619.1:0-72372 GCF_046630445.1 Rutidosis leptorrhynchoides
ATGATTGTCCACATGATCAGGCTCATATTCAGTCCCAAATTTCTCATTTATAGCTTGAACAACTCGAACAAAGGAAATGGTTTAAAGGTGGCTGAAGGTTTGTTCCCTTTGGAAGCCTCAATATTTAGTATCTCTAAAAACATACGCTCCATAGGTCTTGACCATTTGAAATGCTTGGATTTTCCTTCTCTAGTCTTGTCCATTACTACATTATTAGACATATCCCACACAAGAAATTGTGATAAACAAAGAATAACACAATAATAGACATCATTTGACTACTGAGACAAGGAAACATCACAGTGATATAGAGTAGTAAATCAACTTCACATTTACAAGAACTCCAATCACAAAGTATTCATGTCACATCAAAAAACATCATACAACTTTTAAGAAGATACAAATACTAAACATCCATTCTATGCCTACTATAGGCATCCCGCATTAAACGTGCAATACTATCTTTTTTTAATGCCCACTCTCTGTTTTCCTCCCTCTCCTCTCTTTGTGTTTGTTGATGTCTTCTTTCTTGACTTTGAGATTCGACCTCTACATTTAGTTCTTGCATAAAGGGATCATAAAGGTCAACTCCATAATGAAGTTATGTAAAATACAACATGCTAAGACCACATCAACTTGAGTATCGAAAGACCAAAATGGATAGGCATCTAATACATGAAAATGCCTTTTTAGGACCTCGAATGCCCTTTCTACTGGATATCGCAAAGATGAATGACGATGATTGAACAACTCTTCTCATTCTCAGATGAGTGGTCACTAAACTCCCTCCTGTGATATCTGTTAGGGAATCCCTTATGATGTTTTGAAAATGACAAAATAAATCAAAGGCTACTAACGTGTTTAATGGTTGAGTAATAGACTATCCAGATAATAGAACATGTAAATGATATTATTGAAGTCTATACTTGGAAGAACCATAAGACAAACTCTATGTTGAATCTAAACTTATTTAGACTAGGTCCAAACCTTAAGGGTAAATTTGTTCAGAATCATAATATGTTCAGACTTACGTCTAGATTGTAAAATCTACTTCGAATAAAAGACACTCAGACTTTACCTCTCGAACGAGACACAAGTTCAGAACGTGATAAGGTCTAGAACGAAGCATGTTCAGAATGAGACTGTTGGAGAAAACTCCCTTATTGTTTTGAAGTTGACAAAACGTTTTCATCAGTCTAGTCTAAAGACTTCCAAACTCAAGTGTTAAAGTCTAAAGAATTCTAGACTCTGTCGCCAAAGTTTGAAGACCGCAAGACTCAAGACTCAAAGTTTACCCTCACTAACAATTTTCAGACCGACGAAGAGAAGACTTATCCAGATGTGAGTTTATCTTCAAGGATTTGGTTCATACGATTTGTAGAAGATCTTACGATTGGAAATAGCATCTTGTGATCTATTATTCTTATTAGAATCAATTCGGATAATCAGATTTGTTGAAAGGCGAAGTATACTTGGAAGGTTCTACTTATAGAAACCTAGATCTTGATTGAATGGGCGAGCAAGATTTGTGGGTTATCATCACATTCCTTAAATGACTCGAGATCTCCTTAATTGATTATGTTCAACGGGTAGATTGGAAGAACTCTTTTGAAAAGTGCCAACGGTTGTGAAGGCATAGAGTATATAAGGAAGACGCTCAAGTTATTCAAGTGTGTGCGTGAAAGAAGAATTCCAAATTCTGAAGCCCTTAATTCTTTGCTATTTCAATCATAGAGCTTTACTTGTACTCAAAAGAGAGAACAAACACTTGTGAGACTTTGAAGAAGTGTAGTAGAGTCTCTTCACTATAAAGTCAATGACATAAGACTATAACATCTCTTTCGATCCTTAGTGAAATCCAGCTAGTGGGCTGCCAGCGCGAGTGAGTGAATGTAGGCTTAATCTAAGCCGAACCACTATAAACATTGTATTTCTATTCTCTTTCCCTTAAACTCTTTATTTCAATTTACAGCTTCATATAATTGTTTATTACTGATTATATCGCTAGCAAATTATTCTGAAGTTTTGTAAAAATTTCGTTATCACCTATTCACCCCCCTCTAGGTGATCTTACTAGCCCTTTCAGAGACAACTTGACAAAACGTAACACAAGCCCCAAACATATAACAACTAGTGATCTGGTTTGGATTTCATATCAAGTAGATTTGATTGACTCAATCTAATTGATTAACGATTGGATTTTGAATATAAGAACTTTCTAAATGAAGAAGCTCTACATATAGAAACCAAGATTCTATTTGTATGTGCGATTAGAATTAATTTGGGATTCTACTTTTGTCACTCAACGGCTACTAAATCTTTTTGATACAAATCAGTCCAATGGGTAGATTGGAAGACGATCCTCTAGATATTATCCAACGGCTAGTTTGGAAGTGGAGGAGTATTTAATGAGATCAAGAACCAATGAGCAAGTAAGAGACAGAACGTAGAATTTATAATTCCAAAGTCTGAGCGAACTCCGATCATACACTTGTCTTTGGTGAGCTTAAACGTTTACGATCATGAGAAAAATACCAAAAGAGTGACTTAGTGAGATAGTATGATCTACCACTAAGTGTTTGCACTCAAAGTTGTAATCTCTTGTTAATTGCATAGTGGAATCGAGCCAGAAGGCTATTAGTGTGGGAGAGTGGACATAGGCTTGATCTAAGCCGAACCACTTTAATTTCATGTGCAACTTCTCTTTCCCTAACTCTTCATATTTACAGGTTATTTCAGAAGTCTATTCTATCGCATAACAGATTCTGAACATCTACTAGAAATCTAGTAGCTTGTTTAATCAGACTCTGATCATTTTTCAGACTTTGCTTGCAACTTATTTTATTATGTATTTATTTGTCAATATTTCTTTTAAACATCTATTCACCCCCTCTAGGTGTTCGAACTAGCATTCTCAATTGGTATCAGAGCCAAGTGCTCGTTTTATTAAAGTGTTTTTACTTTTGAGCTAAAGAGCTTCTATGGCTAGTATCTTGGCACCGGGACTTATGGATGGGCAAAGCAACACCAGGCCACCATATTTTGATGGAAATGAATACAACGTTTGGAAAAACAAAATGAAGGCATTCGTAAGATCTAGAGATCCATTTCAATGGGATGTTGTAGAAAAAGGAATCAATCCCACTATCGCATCTACATCAAATAAGAATGGCAAAGACAAAGAAACCAAACCCCTCGCTCCTATGTTTCAGGCGGAGATGTCCAAAAGAGAAGCTCTTGATGCAAAAGACATTTATTCTTTATATTGTGCTTTGTCTCTTACTGAATATAACAGAATCTTATCTTGTGAAACAACAAAAGAAGTTTGGGACAAATTACATTTACATGTTACTTACGAAGGGACTAATCGAGTAAAAGAAACAAAAATAAACATTATGCTCAGATAATATGAAGCCTTCAGAATAAAGCTTGGAGAATCCAATATTGATACGTTCAGTCGTTTTACATAAATTGTAAACAGTTTGGTGTAGCAAGGTTATCCAATTTCTTCCCCAATGAAGATCAATAAACTTTTGCGAGGTCTCTCAAAAGATTGTAACCATATTAAGACCTCAATCCGAAAGACTCAGAGGATTATGCTACTCTCTGTTGGTGAATTGATTGGCACTCTTCAATCCTACGAAGTGAAACAAATCAACGATGAAAATCTCGAAGGTAAGAAGTCCATCGCTTTAAAATCTAATGCTAATTCTGATGATACATACTCAAAAATTGACATGGACGACTAAGAACTTGCTTTTATGATCAAGAAATTCAAAAAGCTGAGTAAAAAAGGAAGAAAATTCAGTGGGAGAAGAAAATACAAGCAGAATGGCCAGAAAAGAATGATGAAAGAAGATAATGAGCAAGGAAATATATGCTTGATGGCACATTTAGACTCAAACTTAAATTCGGAATCAGAGTTAGACTCAAAATCAGAGTCTGACTCAGATATAGACTCAGAATCCGACAAAGAAATCGAGGTAAGAAATTCAAGAATTCCTACTAAAGTTTCAAAGTATATAAATGAGCTTTGCTTAAATTTCAAATCTTCTCTTAAAAGGATCTTCGAACTTAAAAAGGAGAATTCTTAGCTTAGGCAACAGGATTTTTCTCGAAGAGAAAAGTTTGAAATTTTGTAAAATGATTTTCTACAAACAAAAGAAAGTCGAGATTTACTTGTCAAAGAAAATGATTCTTTAAAGAAAAAAATTTCAAAGGGTTCAAAAGTATTAGAGCATATCATTTCCATACAAGTACCTTACTATAACAAGTCGAGATTTGGCTTCAATAAGAAAAGTGATTCTCTAATATATTTTCCTAAAGTCAGGAGACTTAAACAAAGACCTCCCAGACTTGTGTACAACAAGCAATTTCAAAAAATCTTTACAAAACCTGTTGGTCGAAATGCCCTCAAGTGTTCAAATTGTGGAGACTCAGAATACTTTGAGAAAGAATGTCCTTGAATCTGGAGACCTGTTAAGAAAGATTGGGAAAAAAACAGCATACTCTACTAACTCTCATGGATCTAAGAAAATTTGGGTACCAAAGAAAAGATGAGATGTTTTTGCAAGAAATAAAGGAAAAGAAGAAAGATAATTTGGTAAGGAATGTAAATTTTTTTATCAATTTGATTTGGGCACATAATTCTCATTATTCTTGATATATCCTTGATTGATTTAGACTTATAATAACCGTATTCTATGATTGGTTTTATCGAAGAAAAAATCGCGTGATTTTTTTCAATTTGTCAGTCATGATTTGATACGTGTGATTTGGTTTGATTTTATGCTCTCAGATTTTCTTATATTTTGCAAAGTGAAAATCCGTTTTACATAATGTTAATTATGCAAGATATTCTTAGATACTCAAGGATTTTATTCTCTCTGATTTTATCGTGCTTTGACGAAGTGATAATTTTTTCAAGATATTATTGTGCATGATGTTCTTTCCTTAAATAATATGTTATAATGAGTTTAGAAATGATATTTGATTATTCATGAAGATTGCATATTTTACTCTAACGAAAAGGAAGGATCCAAATTGATGGATACCAAAAAGGAAATGAGTTCATTGCAGGAAATTCTATAAGGGAAGAACGATTTCGAATTTATGCAAATTTTGGTGCAATCAAAAAAGTATCTCTTGCAAAAATTGGTAATGATCTTTTTGATTAATGGCATATTGTAAACATATACCTTGGGTAAGAGAATAATTTTTCTATTTTTATTTTATCTTGCCTTGCAAATCTCTACATACATTTATCATGATTTTAGATGATTGCCTATGAATTATATATTATTGCAAATATTTTTTGTCATAAATATAAGGCATTGCAATGTTTTACTTAATTTGGCACGTGATAGAAATATCTACCTTCTTTTTGGGAAATGCCTCAATAATATATTTTTGAGATTTATTATGCTCAAGGAAATCCTTTTGATCTTAAAAGATATTATTGCATATTTATGAATACTCTTGCTGTATTCTTAGAAGATATCTTATTTCTAGCAAGTTTGATCAGCAAAAGAATTTTCCATATGGATTTTGAAAGCTCAATCCGAAAATTGTGGAGACTCTATACTATTTTCTAGAGGCTCAAAGATTCTCTTCCTTGTGCAAATTTTTCACAAATATTGTCATGATGACGGGTAAGAATTTGAATCCAAAAGGAAAGGAAAAGAATTATGATCATCTCAAAAAGACAACAAATTGAGGGGCAGCATTGATCAATTATGGAAAAATATTTTTAAATTGATCGCAATCTTGATTATTATGAAAGGAATGAAAAGGTAAATGCGACATAATTTGTTAAGTTCTAAAAAAAGTTTGGTTAGTGCATTTTTATTACCTTTTTTTATTAACAAATCTTTTATTGATATTATGATTTTATTATGACAAAAAAGGTAAGTGACTTTTATAATACATTCATGATTTTTATTAGATATTTGTTGGTATATATTATCAAAGTGAGCTATATTACATATCTTTGATATTCAATTTACTTTGTAAAAGCTGATTTTTTGGAAATTATGTTTCATGCAAGATATATTTGTTATCGCTTTATATTCTTTACGTGATACTATTTCCATTTTTATCGCTTTTTGATTATGACAAAAAATGGGGAGAGGATATAAATATGCATATGTGTTGATTGGTTGATATTATTTAGTGCATAACATTCAGCTGCGATTATTTTTCTATATATTGTTATGCTCAATCTATTTGCTATCTTCTGCTATATTTTGATTTGAATTACATTATTATTTAAGATTGCATTGATTTATTAATATTTTTAAAAGCGTGATTACACATCTGCATATTTAGAGATTGCTTTGTCATCATTAAAAAGAGGGAGATTGTTAGGGAATCCTTTATGATGTTTTGAAGATGACAAAATAAATCAAAGGCTACTAACGTGTTTAATGATTGAGTAATAGACTATGCTAATAATAGAACATGTAAAGGATATTGTCAAAGTCTATACTTGGAAGAACCAGAAGACAGACTCTATGCTGAATCTGAACTTATTCGGACTGTCCAGACCTTAAGGGCAAATCTGTTCAGAAGTAGAATATATTCAGACTTACGTCCAGATTGTAAAGTTTATTTCAGATAGAAGACACTCAGACTTTACATCCAAAACGAGATACAAGTCCAGAATGTGATAAGGTTCAAAACAAGACACAAGTTTAGAATGTAGCATATTCAGAACGAAGCATGTTTAGAATGAGACAACTTGACAGAACGTAACACAAGCCCCAAACATATAACGGCTAGTGATCTAGTTTGGATTTCATATTAAGATAGATTTGATTGAATCAATCTAATTGATTGACAATTGGATCTTGAAGACAAGAACTTTCTAAATAGAGAAGTTCTACTTATGGAAACCAATATTCTGTTTGTATGGGCAATCAGAATCAATTTGGGATTCTACTTTTGTCACTCAATGGCTACTAAATATTCTTGATACAAATCTGTCCAATGGGTAGATTGGAAGACGACCCTCTAGATATTATCCAACGGTTAGTTTGGAAGTGGTGAAGTATTTAAGGAGATCAAGGACCGATGAGCAAATAAGAGACTGAGCGTAGAATTTATAATTCCAAAGTCTGAGTGAACTTCAATCATACACTTGTCTTTGGTGAGCTTAAACGTTTGTGATCGTGAGAGAAATATCAAAATAGTGACTTAGTGAGATAATGTGATATATCACTAAGTGTTTGCACTCAAAATTGTAATCTCTTGTTGATTGCATAGTGGAATCCAGCCAAAAGGCTGTTAACATGAGAGAGTGGACGTAGGCTTGATCTAAGCCGAATCACTATAAATTTCATGTGCAACATTCTATTTCCTTAACTCTTCATATTTAAGTTTGTTGCATATTTACAGGTTATTTCAGAAGTCTGTTCTATCGCATAACAGATTTTGAACATCTACTAAAAGTCCGGTGGCTCGTTTAATCAAACTCTAATCATTATTCAGACTTTGTTCGCAACTTATTTTATACCACATTTATTTGTCAAGATTTCTTTTAAACACCTATTTACCCCGTTCTAGGTGTTCGTACTAGCACTCTCAATATCGAACTCCATGATATGGAGAAATTATTCCCGATTGGATGCCATATCCAGCATCAGCAAGATAGTATTTACCTACCAAATTTATGTAAATTTTCAACAACAAGTTTCAAGAAAATATGGTATAAATTTTATAGAAAATATGGAATAGTCTATACCTTTAGGATTTTCATTCCTCGAGGCCTTGAAAGTGCATTTGTAAGAATACGAGAGTCATGGGCCATGCCGTCCCAACCGGCCAACACATAAACGAATTTTAAATCATAAGTAACAATTGCAAGAACATTTTGTGTTGTTTTCTCTTTTCGACCACGAAATTTTCCTTGAATTTCGAGGGGAAATGATGCACAAACATGGGTACCATCAAGAGCTCTAATACAATCCTAATGTACTCAATAAGTAAGTAAATGTAACAACATACTATCAAAATGAAGTTCGTCACACTTGTCATATTACATACCTTAAAGTACGGATAAAATCTTCGACTCTTGAATATTGTCAAGGGTGTAGTGCCATCCGGTGGTCTTATAACATGCTTGTATAATTTTAGAATGGCTTGTAAGACAATTCGAAAGTATCAATGAATGGTCTCAGTGGACCTATTGAACCTTAATCCTATTACTCTCAATTTCACATATGCCCTAAAGTATGGCAAAGACCAACAATTACTCTTTAAATGACACATTTACCGTTTTGTGTAAAAAAATATTTGACCCAAGGAATCTACACAATTCAAAGAAAACTTGTGGTCTCATACATATTTGATTGACACAATTGGTATCTCCCCAATGTAAAATGCGATTAATGAATAATTCTCTCTCAAAATCTCTTTCCCCCCATGGCGCTCTAGGTATCCGACTACTAAAAGCTTCATTCTCCATTACTAACATACCAGCTGCCATTATTGACGCAACTGCACCTATTATTGCTCCATTAACATCATTATTTTCCATCTACAAGCAGTAATAAGAATTTTCTGAGCCTGTAATGACAGGTGTTTTATCCTAAAGGTAAACCCAATAACAAACATTAAATAAATAAATTGTCAAAAGTGATAGGGTTAGTAAGGACACCTAGAGGGGGGTAAATATGTGTAAAAACATATTCTGCAAAATGCAGTGAAAACGTTTATTTTTAACTTAAGTCTGAATAATAATAGACTTTTGAAACTGAGTCTGAAGAACAGCGGACTTTGAGGGAGATCGGACTTTAACAGTTAAATACGAACAAAATAAAAGAGTTAAGGGAAGAGAATAAGAACACAAGGTTTATAGTGGTTCGGCTTAGATCAAGCCTACGTCTACTCTCCCATGCTAATAGCCTTCTAGCTGATTCCACTATGCAATCAACAAGAGATTACAACTTTGAGTGCAAACACTTAGTAGTAGATCACACTATCTCACTAAGTCACTATTTTGATATTTTTCTCATGATCACAAGCATTTTAAGCTCACAAGAGACAAGTGTATGATCGAAGGTCGCTCAGACTTTGGAATTATAAATTCTATGCTCCGTCTCTTACTTGCTCATCGGTCCTTGATCTCCTTAAATACTCCTCCACTTCCAAACTAGCCATTGGACAGATATGTATTTATAAGATTTGGTAGCTATTGAGTGATAGAAGTAGAATCCCCAATTGATTTTGATCACCCATACAAACAGAATCTTGATTTTCTTAAGTAGAGCTTCTTCGTATAAAAAATTCTTGTCTTCAAGATCCAATTGTCAATCAATTAGATTGAGTCAATCAAATCAATCTTGATATAGAATCCAAACTAGATCACTAGCCGTTATATATTGGGGGCTTGTGTTACGTTCTGTCAAGTTGTTTTGTTCTGAATCTGCTTCATTCGGAACTTCTGCTTGAAGTAGAGTCTGAGTGCAATAGACTTTACAATCTGAGTTTGAACATATTCTGCTTTTGAACAAATTTAGCTTTAAGGTCTAGATACAGTCTAAATAAGTTCAGCTCCAGCATAGAGTCTGTCTTCTGGTACTTTATTCACGTTCAGTCTAAAGTTTGTCAAAGTTGGCAGACTTCTGATGTAGAACAGACTTTGACAATAAAGTCTGGTAGTCTTCAGACTTTGACATAGAAGTCTGGAAATCTTCAGAATATACTTTGGACATATGTTACGTTCAGTTTTCTGGCCGTCTTCAGACTTTGACAATATCCTTTACACGTTCTATCATCTGTATAGTCTATTACTTAACCATGAAACACGTTAGTAGCCTTTGATTTATTTTGTCATCTTCAAAACATCATAAGGGATTTCCCTAACAAAAAGGATTAGGAAAGCTAGTGCAGCAACATCAGCAAGAACAATATCAACTCTCGAAGAAACATGTAACCCAATCACTTTGTCTAACAGGACATGATATGTTACACGTAAAAGCACATATCTCAAAGGTCAAGTGCTAGGGTAAAATCCCCAATTGACCTTGTAATAAATGGAATTTCTAAGATCAAATTTTCGAAATATTGCTTGAAGAAGATGAATGAAAATAGGAATCAAATGACTATAACACAGAGAATAAACATCAACTTAATAATGTAAAGCATCGATCAAATTTTACGAGCAAAATCGAGCAAAAAGGTCAAGCGCTCGCATAGACTACCTTTTATTCCTCATGGTAGGGTAAAATATCCAATTGACCTTATAATAAGAATCAAACGACTGTAACATAGAGAATCAACATCAACTCAATGATGTAAAGCATTGATCAAACTTCTCCATCAAAATCGAGCAAAAAGTCAAGCGCTCGAATAGATTACCTTATATCCCTCGCAGTAGGGTAAAATCTCCAATTGAGATTATGAGATCTGGAGATTGTGATAAAGATCTCTTGGATTTGATTTTCGAAATTTTCCTTGAAGAAGAAGAACGAAAACGTGAATCAAACGACTAAAACACAAAGAATAAACATCAACTCAACGATGTAAAGCATTGATCAAATTTTTCCATCAAAATCGAGCAAAAAGTTCAAGCACTCTGGTAGATTACCTTATATCCCTCGCAGTAGGGTAAAATCTCCAATTGAGATTGTGATAAAGATCTCTAGGATCTGATTTCCAAAATTTTGCTTGAAGAAGATGAACAGAAATGTGAATCAAACAACTGAAATGCAAAGAATTGACATCAACTCAACGATGTAAAATATCGATCAAAAAAATTTTGAGATTATTCTCAAATAAGAGAGGAGAGAGAACATGGATCTATGTTTGAGCATCATTGAAGAAGAGCCAGACCTTCAAGGACGAAGAAGAAGATTTGGACCTCCAATGGCGAAGAAGATGAGCATCGGCGAAGAAGAGCCGAAGAAGAAGGGTTAGCGAAAAAGTGAAGGGAAAGCAAACAGTGTACCTCAGAAAAAGCGAAAGAACCTGGAACTATGTTAAGCATCGTTGAAGAAGAGCCAGGCCTTCAATGATGAAGAAGAAGATATGGACCTTCAATGGTGAAGAAGATGTGCATTGTTGAAGACGAGTCGAGGAAGAAAGACGAGCAAAAGAGCGAAGGGAGAGAAAGGCGTGCCTCAAAAAAAGTGAGAGTCTAGAGAGGAAAAGTGAAAGGTTAGAGAGAAAATTGTGAAAAGGGAAAGTGTTTTCACGTTCTGAGGAGGAGGAATTCGTTTTCCTAAAATAATACATAATATTTGTGTTAACCAGAAAGTATTTTCCGTTGACCAAATCTTTTTTAAAAACCAAACGGCTGAAAATCTAGAAAACACTTTTTGGTAAAATACTTTTAACAAACACACCCTAAGGTTTGATGTCAAATGATGATCTTTGGGGCTTAAATATTATCTGCAAGGCAATTGATATGTCATAACAAGTCTTTATGGATAAACTTTGATCCTTGGAGACATATATGGATTAGATTACAAAACTTGAGATATAAGTTTTGGATAACAAGTTATGATTAAATTATGATCTACATAAAGTAAGATATGATTTTGGGAATTAAGTTATGATCATTTGAGCTAGGTTATGATTTTTTATTGGAGGATCTCATCGGAAGTCTGGGTGCATTATTTGGAGGTATTTAGTATCATAAGGATTTATCTTAGAAGTTATGAGCTTGAGTTGACATGCGGGACATGAAAGTACTTGTGGCTTGCAAGTTAGAGTAATAGGTTTGATCGTTGTAATCAATGGCGGTCAACTTCTGAGATAAAAGTTATGAACTCAGTTTAAAAATTTGTGGAATTAGTGGATATGATCATTGGTGGTTACAATTTTCCCAAGAGGAAAGAGAGAAAGTGTAAGTTGATGATTTGATGAGTAATTAGTCTAATTTATGATCCTTTAGGTTGAAAAGTTAAGGAATATT
The DNA here is from genome assembly GCF_046630445.1 of Rutidosis leptorrhynchoides. Classification (NCBI taxonomy): domain Eukaryota; kingdom Viridiplantae; phylum Streptophyta; class Magnoliopsida; order Asterales; family Asteraceae; genus Rutidosis; species Rutidosis leptorrhynchoides. Next base: position 11,918 of record NW_027266619.1, read on the forward strand.
TGATGGAAACTAGACAAGTTTTTATCTTTGGGGATTTGAGAAGATTGAAGCCATTTAATCAAAGTCTATCTATTTCAGTGGTAATTCATTTGAAGATTTTATGGATTAAAGGTAAACTCTTATCTTGATGATATGGAGGATATTAGTCATTCAAGTTTAAGAGATGATCTTTCTTATAGTGATATGTGGATTAAATTCTTGTTTTGGTGGTATCTGATTCTATAGAAAGGAATAAGGTAAATTATCTAGGAAGACAATAAGACTGAATTTTAGAAGTAGATATTTTCTAAGTACTATGATTGAAAGTATTTTAGGCTTTGATTTAGTATTTTGATTTTTATGAGGGTTGTTATAAATGTATTGATCAGCTAATGATTCGGTGGTTTTGGGAAGGATTGATTTTGAATTTTATATTGAGGAACCATACTGGAGGAATTAGTAAGGTATTGAAAAGCATTTAAAGGTTTTGTATACTATGTAAAAGTTGATTGCCATAACTCTCCAAGCGAGGGATAAAGTTGATGGTTATACTCGGAGATAACAATGTAGAATTAAAGGGTCAAGCTGATTTGAAGTTAGACATTGTGACGTGCAAAGAAAAAAATTCAGAATATTGATGATGGAGAGTCATTTGAAGTTGTAGAAGTAGTGCTTGAAAAATGCGCTACGGTGGAACTCAAGGAAATACCTTAGAAAAGGTAAAAAAAAAAATCAGACTTTCAAAGTTTAAATGAGCAAATACTAAAATTGCATGCATTCTTTTGTGTATATAAGGATGTCAATTGAGGAAATGTGTCACACCCCGATCCTCAGGCACGTACCCATCCCTCGCCTTGGTCGATTACATAGCGATGTCCCAGGACGCATCGCTGACTCATTCATTTTAATACACATGCGGAAGCATATAAATAATCACCAGACAACAAAACTGTTGCGACCTAAATTTTCGGGTATGAACCACCTAGAGTTTGGCTAATGGATTGTTAAGCCTAGACTTAACTCAGGCTCTCCCAAGCCCATACCAATTCGCGACTTAGGTTCAAGTTCTAAACATGCAATTGATTTTCAATTAGGAGTCGCCACTAATCTATTTTTTGGTGGGTCGATTTGAAACCCAAGCAAAGTAACGGGAGATTTACTTTACTTCTACGAACTAGAGACTATGGGTACGGGGACTTGGTTACACTAGATTTCTCTAATGCCCTTTCGGTACCTTTCTTTTTATTTTGAAAAATGTTTGGCAAGCAGTTTGGATTGATTTTAAATTTATTTCAATAACATGTGAGGTGATCATGCAGGTGCGCAATCCACCAATTTAACACCCAAGAAAGCAAATAGAAAATGCAGGACTTACTTCGTAGCAACGAAAGCATCTGCGTTGTTAGATCAGAATTCACATCATCAAACCTAAATATGATTTCTAATTAACACGTAATTTCTTTTTTTGTTTTCACTTAATTAATGATAATCATGCTTTATGCAATGCAATATTAACTAAATGACCTAATTCTAATGATAGGCAATTTCTAATTAAATGGATCTAGCAACAATCACTAAATGACATGTATTTCATGAATCTAATTCTATATGACATGCAATGACATTTTTTATTTTTTATAAAAAAATCGTAATTAAAAATTGCAAAAAATAAAATCTAACTAAAGTGAGATTTTATCTATTTTAAGTTAGGAAATAGACCAATCCGAATCCTGTCTTAACTTAGAAAGTTATCTCGACATGCAATTGAATTCAAAGATATTATCTAACCTAGCTATCATCTAAACATGCATTCTAATATAATTAGAAAAAAAAAAAATCTAACTATTCTATCATGCAATTCTATCTAGGAAATCGATTCTACATGATATGCAAATGCAATCTTTTTTTGTATTTTTGGGATAAATAAAGCAATTAAAAGATAAGCACCAAATCATCCACAGTCATCAAAGATATTATCCATCACTCAAATTTGGAAATGATATCTAATCAAACTCGATTATTTCGCTAATAAAATCGATAAATTGATCTTAAGGCTTAAAGATCAAGATATCAATTTTATTCCCGCATAATTAATTATTCCATCTAAAGCCTTATAGATAGAATAAAAAATTGACGTGCAGTTGCGAATTAGGCAATAAATCCTAATTGACATTATGCCTATTACACAAAAAGATTTAATTAGATATCAATCTCATCAACCTAGGTAATATGATATCTAAATCAAATTTGGATGAGATTTTTTACCTAATTTGCAGATATAATTCAAAATTGAAATTTGTCGATGGATGGCTTGCAAACAATGGCCAATGGCACAACTGACGGTGGTGACTTGAGTAGCGACGGGTCACGTGGTGGTTCATAGTGATGCTGGCCGATGGGTCTCTCGGTGATGCTTACGATCAACAAACCTACAAAACAGAAACTTCACTGGATGCTTGGTTCGGGGATGAGCCCAACGGGACGGTAGCTTGTCTTGACGTCGGGCCAAAGGATGGTGTCGGAGTAGCTCACGTTGAGGCTTCACGGCTCAGCATGGCAAAGCAACAAAACAATTGATGAACTTTCACCAATGAAAATCGAAGTCGATTGGTAACCGCCAGGACTGCAGGAACGTCAGAATTAGCGTTAATTCATGAGCGGCAAGCAGATCGCATTAGCACCGCCCAAGAAAAAAGAGATCTTTGAAAAGTGAGGTGTCCATAATGGAGTGGAGAGAACAGTGAAACCATGAAACATAATCCAAAAAAGAAAAGGCCAAAGAAGAACATCCCCTATGCGATTAAAGTAGAATTTTTTATTGGCCCTCCCCTCCGTCCTTCACGAGCGTAGCTGTGCTCTCTGATCTCCGATTCTATGATCACCACACTCGGTGAATTTCATTGATTTCACGTTGAGAAACTTCCATGCGACCGGCAAATCAAATTCCACGGCTAGGCAAGGGTTCCCGTTGACGAAGCCCCCTGAACTCGAGGTCGCAACTGGAAGGAACGCTGCATTTTTCTGGATGACCTGGGATATCCATGGCTGGATCAGCTAGTCAGGATATGGGTGTGGGCTTTGCAGGTCCGTGCGCAATATCGGAAGGGTAAAATATTGGTCGTCCAGAGAAGTCGTCCTCAAGATGTACGGATCTCTCTCTCTTTCAATCTAAGTCTTGCCCTCACTCACCTTTTCTCTCAATGGCCGTGTATTCAATATGTGTGGCCTCTCCCGAAACCCTACGCGAAAAACCTTTTTATAGGCCAAAGATTAGGGTTTTAATTTCCTTTTCAAATTAACATTTGTGAAGATTTCTTTTTCGCAAGTAATATCACTTTTTTTATTTTCCACATCTCCTGATTTTATCGCCTAAAGATAAGATTGCAACCCAATTTTCTTAAATTCCAAAAATCCATCGTAATATCATTTCAAATCTCCATTTAAGTAATTTTTGTCATTAAAATAAAAACGGGCTCGGACCAATTTACTTGCTTCGTGGGCTTAGTCCGACCTACCAAATTAAAGCTTAGAACCACTAAATCAAACCCATTTGTCACCGACCCAATGTAAATGCAAATTAAAAAATAAATGCACCTAAAATTATATGCTATGCAATTGACTATTTTTTCAAGGATAAAATTAACCCCTAATTTTTTAATGCAATAAATGACTAAACGGGTCGCCAAATTTAGGTGTCAACAGCTGCCCCTCTTTGAAGGTGAGCTCAAAGAGGTCACCTTCAAAGACAAATTGAGACCTAAATTTTGACTATGCATATGCATTGAATGATTTTTTTTTTGTTGGAAAATGAATTCCATTTTTTAATGCAATTTATATGATGCATGGAAATGCTAATGCAAATGATAAATGAACTTACCTGGAATAACTTACCTTCAAAGAGGATAGAGTAGTTCGAGGTAGTTGGTGTTACATGTCCAGGACCTATACCATTCTACGGTCACCTAGAATAGTAACATGACTTTATGAAGAGACTGCTTTCCTAGGACCCGTACCATTCTACAGTCGCCCAGTATGGTAGTGCTTGGTTGTGTCTAGGACCCGTACCATTCTACAGTTGCCTAAATGGGAATTCATTTTTCCAAGACCCGTACCATTCTACGATCGTCTGAATGAGGAAATAGGTGTTGTCTAAGACCCATACCATTCTACGGTTGCCTAAACGGGGATTCACTTTCCAGGACTCGTACCATTCTACGGTCGCCTGAATAAGGAATAGGTGTTGTCGAGGACCCGTACCATTCTATGGTCGCCTTGACGGAAAATTGATTTTTCAGGACCCGTACCATTTTATGGTCGCCTAAATGGGGAAATTTCTTTTCCAAGACCCGTACCATTCTACGGTCACCTGTTAGAGCAATAAATGTTGTTTAGGACCCGTAACATTCTATGGTCGCCTAAATGAAGATTTTGCTTGGCTGGGACCCGAACCATTCTTCGGTCACCCAGCATTGCACATAGATCATACCTGAACCGTTTTTCAGTCGCCTTAATCAAACTGAATCTAGAGAAAAATCTTTGGGGGACAACTCTATTGAGTGTCGGTGTAAAGGACTCTAGGCTACGAAAGCACGCCAGGTTGATAAAAGAAAACCGGGCTACGGAAGCACGCCAATTCGATGAAAAGGGACATTGGGCTATGAAAGCACGCCAAGTCAAGAACTGAACACCGGGCTACGGAAGCACGCCGGATCAATTAAAAGGGATTCTGGGCTACGAAAGCATGCCAGGTCAATATAAAGGACACCGGGCTACAGAAGCACGCCGGGTCGATGAAATGGACTCTCGGCTACGAAAGCACGCGAGGTCAATATAAAGGACACCGGGCTACAGAAGCACTCTAGGTCAATGAAATGGACTCTGGGCTACGAAAGCATGCCAGGTCAATATAAAGGGACAGCTGGACCGAGTCAAGTGTCGAGAATGGGTAGAGATATACTTACCTAGTGATATCTCTATTCTTGGGGACATGTCTTCTGGAATTTAGATATCATGTGGAGGTCTTTCACCTCTTCGTAGAAATAAATTTTAGGAACATCAATGATGCACCTTGAATGTTCGTGAAGGTTTCTCATCTCCTAATATCATGAGACATTTTGAAAGGAACCTGCATGTAAGAGCTCTAAGGTCTTTGAAAAAACATTACCTGTCAGACATGATTAGAGCAAAAATGCATTTACCAAAGAAAAAAGCAATTAAGGCTATTATGGAATGCACACTTCAAAATCCACTGAAGTTTTTATTAATTCAATCGAGCTCATGCATAATGACCTTTGCATCACCCAAATTTCCACTGGAGAGAATTATCATTCAAGACAATTTTCACTCATGGCATGGATTTCCTAAGAGTACCAAATGAGGGACCTTTAGTTAGAAATGACTTTCACTCACTCTCATTTAGAGGCTATTTTATGAGAATCACTCCATCTCACTATCATCATACCAACAAAGGTCTAAGTATTCTCGCAAGCGGTACAACCTTATCAATCCGAGAGGTCTTTAATAGGGACCGTAATGTGGGCTTGGTCTATGGCTTAACAAAGGGACTCTTCGAGTCAAGACAATTGAAAGAACAATTCTATAATCATCTCCGGGTTTTCAAGTCGAGAACCCTGCAAAATGAGAAAGAAATAATCTTGCTCGCACTTCTTCGAGCGATGTTTATAAACATATGAACTCCTATGTTAATTCAAGTGTCCTAATCTGAAGAGACTTTGTAAAGGACGTAACGTAGGCTGGGTTCATGGGTTGATAAATGAAAGGATCATTAGGCTCAAAATGTGTGTGAATGGTGAGAGTTGGTGATCATCTTGGCATTGCCACCGGTTTTCTTTTTCATCATCGGGGATTGTCTTCATAAAATGCCCCATTGATTGTAAAAACTCAACTTTTGAGTTCTTTGAGTATTGCTCCATCAAGATTCAATTCTTGCAACTGATAGTCACCTTATCTTGACTCTCTTTTTCATCTATGGGCATTGGCCTTGCTTTTACCAGGCATAGTGCTTTTTTATGCATCTAGTTCTTATTCATTTTTTTTCACTTTTTTTTTCATGGGCATTGGCCTTGCTTTTACCAGGCACACTACTTTTTCATGCCCCTTAATTCTATTTTGATTTCAATTCTTGCGCACAACGTATGCGTCAAGCAATTACACTTTGAATAACACTCGATCTTTTCAATAGTCTTCATCTGCCTTTTGCCTTGCCCCGGTGTGGAGGATGATCATCAACTAGGTTTAAAGAAATGAAATTGCAGGCTCAAGTGGGCTATGCAAATGATATAAGTGTTTAGGATAGAGAAAGAAATGATCTTCGTCATCCTAAGGCACTTAAATTACCGCATGAATTCAAAGAAATAGCGTGACTTGAAGATTAATGCAGGGGAGAGCAAGAAATTCCTTTTCATTTTCCTCACCTCATGATGCTATCTTACCTCCAACTTGCCCCAATGTGGTGTGGTTCTTGACAGGGGTAATTTGAAAGAATTTCCACAAGTGTATGAGGCTCAAAGTGGTTAAGCAATGAATCTCTTGTAGTGTTTAGGATAGAGAAATGAATGGCCCCTCATCATTTTGATCATCGTACCTTTTGTGAGAAAACTCTTTACCTTGCGGATATGAAACCTTTCACACTCATCTCACAAGTGTATAAGTAGGGGACTGTGTATGGGATAAGGCTCGCCTTTCATCATCCTAACACATCTCATTTTGCATTCTTAAGCATTTGACATCACTTCATTGAATTGTCTATCTTGACAAATCTCCATATGAAATGGGTGAGTTAAATAGGCAAAAGCACTTTCAAAATTCTCTTTTCAAAAAGAGTATGACAATTTAAGCATGAAAAGCTTTTGTGATTTCAAAACAGAAAATTTTCCACACTCAAAACATGGTTTTAAGCATTCATTCAGGGTATTGCCCCACAAAGGGACTTCCTCAACAATGGATGTCATTGGATTGTCCCTATCAATCAAGATTGAAAATCCGCTCCTGCCCCAAAATCTGTCATGCCCCCAATTTGTCATCTGCAAGGAAAAGAACAGAGTGTCATCTCCCAAAATTATTTATGTTCAAAGACGAGATGTACCTCTTTCACCAAAGATGGATGATCCTCTTTGAACTTGCCCCTCATCTAATGGGCAAGAATGAAAATTCCGTCAAGCACGGAAATGGAACACACTTTGTTTGGCTCTTCAAGATGGATATTTCAAGTAGTATTGAGATGTGACCGACATTAACTCTTTGGAAACTTGTTAAGTAAGAGTTGAACCGACTGCAACCTGATGTGCCTTTTTCAGATGCTTTCTTATCAGGTCAAGAAAGTAATGCTCTGAAACATGAAGTAAATGAGTTAGAAAATTAAACAGGGTTAACCTAATGCATGTTTTTGGAAATGGCTTGAAAAATGATTTTTTTTATTCTTTTTTCGGAATTTTTTTTGGATGAGGAAACATTAAGAAGCCCAGTCCTCAGAATTCCCCTAGGATGATATTTTCTTTTCATTGTTGGATATCGTCATCGGGCTAGTTTGATGTACCCCATCATGTCCTCAAAACAAAACTTGTAATTCTATTAATATTCATCAATCAAATTACATTTATTGGAATGAAAAATGTGATATTCAAGCAGAAGAAATTAAAACTAATCCCTAAAAATTCCCATGCATGGGAAGGTGAAACTAAACATGCCCCTAATTAAGTAAGGAAAGCAAACTGCTTTGGACCATGAATCATGTGTGCTTGAACTCTTCACCCTCCTTAGTCTTGTGATGCTAACCCTCCAAGTCAGACATTTTTCTTTTCAGATATGTCACTAGTCTTTTCATGCTGGCATCAAATTCGGCTACCTCAAGAAATGAGATGGTTCAAAAGTTCTTTTGGCTCTCTTCTTTGAGTCACAATTTCTCACCCGCTTTGATCTGTCATCTTAGCTCTCGAACGTGTACGGATGGGTGAGCGGGACAGCTCCATAATCACCTATTCAAATGAATGGGAACATGTAAGCATGAGTTGTAAATAGAGAGAGCCAGCCCATGACAGTGATCTAATTTTTTGTTTCACTTTTTTTTCTTTTTTTTTGTCATGAAAAGTCCACACACGAAGAGAATTTCCTAAAAATAGACTAGGAAAATAAAGACATGGGACGCCTTAGCAAGGATGAAGTTTAAATTTGAATCTCCCTAATAAAGACATGAGTTGAAAACAAATTCTCTAATTTTTTTTGTTATTTTCCAAATGATTTATTGCATGGCAATTTCCTCATTTCATTTCTAATTGACAAAGAAGTTAAATTAATGATTGACCTAACTTGTCATGGACCGACCAAAAGCACGAAAAAATAAATTGCATGGTATAGGGATGGAAGACTTACTTCACCAAGAAAAATCGACGGTGATGGGGCACCCCGAAACACCTAAGGTCACCACAGATACCAAAAGAAGAACCGTAATTCATAGGCATTTTTTTTTTATAACGGTCCCAGGGCATCTAATTTGCGGAAGCATAATCAAGTCTTACCAATTCTCCCTCCAACAATCATGATACAATGCACACCACTAAGCACCATAAGAAAATAAAGCTGAGCCACTCTTTATTTATATATTTTCAAGATGGATTTCACGGGTCGGTACAACCAAAAAGGAAAGCCAAGACTCTTGGTTAGACTTGGCCACAACTCAAAAAGAGACAACTCGACCCTCTATGTCGATCATGTATAATCCTCCATCTACAAGTGTCGACTATGTCCAAAAAGTGTCAACTCCCACTCCTCACGTAGGCCATCACACCCATCCCGGTGCGTCAGGCGATGGCGGCGGCAACATCCCCTGCATCACTCCGTCACGACGGACATGGACAGATATGAATTCCTGAATGATCGGGCCCCCAGCCAGGCCCATGTCATACATCACCAGTGCACGAACCCGAATGAACGTCGGACCAGGGATGGTGGGATAGTCGATCTCCATACACTCAACCTTCACGTCAGATCGAAGGCCGTAAAAAGGTGCCCCGCGTGACAGTTGGGAGCGGCATCTTTCTAATCTAAAATGTTAGTCCCCAAAATGGGTGAGTACAACTACTCAACAGGTAGATGATCCATTAAACTACTCAATGCATCACACAGAACAATCAAGACATCATGGTATAGTTCATATTATTCATGCATCCCAACCATCACTTACCTTACAACCATGCATATGTCATCATACCATATATGCATACACCATCATGCACTCATCATCAAGAATTCATGCATATACCCTCATGCCATAGGTGTATATACATCCATGCACTCATCATCAAGCATTCATGCATATACCATCATGCCATAGGTGCATATACATCCATGCACTCATCATCAAGCATTCATGCATACATGTCACCATACCATGCATGACTTAATTTCAATTTCTCAATTTTTATTCTTTCAATTTGGGCCGCCACATTTTTCTTTCCCGGGACCAGTATTTGCATCCCATATTTATTGCTCGCACCCAACCTGGCATCGCGAGGAACCTCCGGCACACACCTTCGGGCATCTGGCACACACACTCTCGGCATCTCGTACCCCAACTGGCATCACGAGGCATCCCCCGACAAACACCTCCGGGCTTCCGGCACCTCCACATCTCGGGCATCTCAAAACTCTCGAGGACATCCGGCACACACCCTCCAGGCATCTGGCATACACACTCCCTAGCCGGGCATCCTGACACTCCCGGGGCATCATCGGCTCACACCTCCGACGGCATCCTCATTTATCATAATTCACATTCAAATTTATGGCTCAATATCAACATGGCATATGATATGATGGCAACAAGATCATTTTCAGCATTTTGATTCTTATATGTAGTGCCAAATATCATCACATGTGCAGCATGATTCAATCACTTAAGACAACATAATCCATGGGGTTCATACAACTTAGAATAATCCATACATCACGGCTTTTGAAATTTACAAAATCCAGCTTGCACAGTTTTTGAAAACATATTAATTAAATACCCAAATGACCTTCAAGAATTATGAAATTTGAATATGTGATATTCAAGACATAAAGGCAGAAACTTCATGAAGAACACATACCCAAAAGAACCTCACAAAAAAAGATATAGCTCACGCATTACAACTTGCAAAATTCGGACACATCAGATTGTGCGGTCTTAGAAATATTCCAAATTAAATACACGAATGACCTTTAAAAATTATGAAATTTTACCATGTGATATTGAAGGCCCTAAGGTAGATTTTTCATGAAGACATCAATGCCGTATTCTTCCTAGATAATTAACTATGGACGGTTGAAGGCCCTGTTCCTAGTACCGAACATTTCAGGTTTAGCCATCTCCGAAAAATCACGATTTCACCTACTTATCTTCATTATTTTCCTCTGAATTTGTTATATGTTTTTCCTCAAGAGGTCTACTACAACTTTCATTAAGGTGATATTTTCAAAGGAAAGTCACTTTATAGTCCACGAAGTCATTGGAGCTCAGTATAACATATCCAGATCTAACGTCTTCAAAATAACAATCGTTTGGCTAGGCTATTCTTGTTATTTTTATCTCATATTTGATTATGTTAGTATTCAGGATGTTATCTACAACTTTAGTGGAGGGGGTCGAAGTGAAATTATCAGTAAAAAGTTACATGCAACACATAAAATCACCAAGAGGTCAACAAAACAGCTTCAGATCTAACATTTTCGTACAGGGATAGTTTCACCCCTCAAAACTCATCTATTTTACATAAAATTTTAGTATGTTATACTTCAAGATGTTATATACATCTTTCATGTAGAAGTCGAAGCCAAAATCCGACTCAAACATCGCATGCAAGCCACTACAACATTCTGGGTCAGACTGTTTACTCGAGAACAGTTTACTACTTCAAAACAACACTCTTAAAACTTCGGTTTTTCACACCCAAGACATCCGAAATTCATCACCATTCAACAACACATTATAGAAACAACATGCAAGAGTAGATCAAAGGATCTAACTTGCCTCTAAATCGAGCTACGGCGAGCACGACGGCGGCGGGACACGGCAGCTACGGGCGACGCACGGCTTCTCCTCCTTCTTCTCTTCTTCCTTTCCTTCCCTTTCCTTTCTCTCTTCCTCTCCTCTCTCTCTCTTACGGTCGACACCCCCTAAACCAGTCACCCCTTCTCTTTATTTCCCTTTAAAAGCAATCGTTAGTAATCATTAGGAGCCGCCCAAGGTGGCCAATGGGTGTAACTCCCCTTTTTGCCACTTGGCAAACCCCATGCACATGATGGGCTTGAAGATGGGCCGGCCTTCTCCCCTCCTTGTGGTCGACGGCACTTTCATGGGCTTATGGGCTAGCCAATTTGGCCCATCTTAGGCCCACACTCTTGGGTCTAAGACCCAAGCTTAATTAAATCCAATTTTAACCCCTTTTTAAAACTAATTAAATCCTTATTGAATCAAAGTACTATAGTGCAAAAATTAAATAACTATACACTTGAAATCACAAATCCATAAATTCTAATTCATAATACATATGGCCAAAGATAGGTCATCCTTTCCCAAAATTTATCCACTAAAAAAAAAACTCGGCCATAGTCCCTAATACAAGACATGAACTAGAGCACCTCTAAGGATTAACAAGGAATTCTAGAATGCCACAATTCTCCCCTCCTTAGAGAATTTCATCCTCGAAATTAGACATCACTCATGCCTTTTGAAACAAGTAAGGGTACTTTTCCTTCATCTGATCTTCACTCTCCCATGTGACTTCCTCCATATCATGATGTCGCCATAATACCTTAACCAGTGGAATTGTCTTTGGTCCTAAGGACTTGCTCTTTTCGATCCAATACTTGCACAGACTCTTCGATGTACCGCACTTTCTCATCTACTTCAATGGCTTCATGATCGAGTATGTGACCAGGATCCGGCTGGTACTTTCTCAGCATCGATACATGAAACACATCATGTAAATTCCCCAATTTAGGAGGCAACGCCAAATGATAAGCTACATCCCCTATTCTTTCAAGTATCTCAAAAGGTCCAACAAATCTGGGGCTTAACTTACCCTTTATTCCAAATCGAGATATTCTTTTCATTGGAGATACTTTAAGGAATACATGATCTCCCACACTAAATTCCAAAGGCCTTATATGCCTATCTATGTAGTCTTTCTACCTACTTTGAGCTGTTTTAAGTATCTTCCTGATAATTTCAATAGCTTCAATGGTAACTTGTACCAGTTCAGGTCCTGTCAATTTCCTTTCGCATACTTCATTCCAACAGACAGAAGTCCTGCATTTCCTTCCATTTAATACTTCATAGGGAGCCATGTCTATACTTTTCTGAAAAACTATTATTATAAGCAAACTCCACCAATTGCAATCTTTCATCCCAATTCCCTTTAAAGTCAATCACACAAGCCCTTAACGTATCCTCTAATGTCTGGATCACTCTTTCTGTTTGTCCATCTGTTTGAGGATGAAAAGCAGTACTAAACTGAAGTTTAGTTCCTAAGGCAATTTGAAGACTCCGCCAAAAGTTCGAAGTAAATCTTGAATCCCGATCTGAGGTAATAGTTACTGGAACACCATGTAAGCGTACTACTTGACTTACATTTATATCCGCATATTTGTCCATTGGGTAGTCCGTGCGAACCGCTAGGAAATGAGCAGACATAGTCAAACGGTCCACTATAACTCAGATAGAGTCATGACCACTTAATGTCCTTGGTAATCCTTGTATAAAGTCCATTGTTATATGTTCCCATTTCCATTCTAGTATGTCTAATGGTCTCAAGAGTCTTGCAGATTTACGATGTTCTGCTTTTACCTGTTGGCACGTCAAACATTGAGAAACGTGCTTAGCCGTATCTGCTTTCATACCATTCCACCAAAATTGTTGACGCAAATTCCTATATATCTTTGTACTACCCGGATGAACACTGTAATTACTCCTATGAGCCTCCGACAGAATTTCCCTCTTTAATTCTTCGTTGTCGAGAACACAGAGTCGTCCCTGGCATCTTACTACTCCATCTTCAGAGATTTGAAATTCTGGTCTTTTTCCTAAACACACTGCATCTTTCACTTTCATAATTTATGGGTCAGACTCTTGTAAAATCTTAACTTTCTAAATAATTTCAGGTTCAATCCTTAATGCATTAAGCATACCAGTAAGACAATCTACTTTTAATTTAAACTCTGAATCTGTTACGGACTTTAACAAGCTCCATTACGCCATTCTTAAACTGGCCATTTCCATTGCCGACTTACGACTAAGAGCATCCGCTACCTTATTCACCTTCCTTGGATGGTATCGTATCTCACAATCATAATCCTTTAACAATTTCATCCACCACCTTTGTCTCATGTTCAACTCCTTTTGTGAGAACAGATATTTCAAGCTCTTATGGTCTGTATAAATCTCAAACTTTTCCCCATACAAATAGTGCCTCCATATCTTCAAGGCGAACCCTATAGCTACTAATTCTAAATCATGCGTTGGGTAGTTCAGTTCATGGGGTTTCAATTGTCTAGATGTATAGGCTATGACCTTGCCATGCTGCATCAAAACACATCCCAGCCCTTTGTGAGATGCATCACTATACACTGTAAAACCATCAGGTCCAGTTGTTATAGTCAGGATTGTAGCCGAAGTCAATTTTCTTTTAAGCTCCTCGAAACTCCTCTCGCATTCTCCATTCCATTCCAACTTCACGTTCTTTCGAGTCAATTTTGTTAAAGGACCTGCCAGTCGTCAAAACCCTTCAATAAACCTTCTATAATAACCAGCCAGTCCTAAGAAACTCCGTATTTCAGTAGGTGTTGACGGTCTCGGCCAATTTATTACCATTTCAACTTTCGCCGGGTCCACTGCATATCCTCCTCCTGATACCACATACCCTAAAAATATTATCTGGTCCAGCCATAATTCACATTACATTTGCTAAATTTAGCATACAGCTTATGCTCTCTCAGAGTTTGCAAAACTATCCTCAAGTGTTGTTCATGCTCTTTGGGCCCTCTCGAATATATCAGGATGTCATCAATAAAAACAATCACAAACTAGTCTAAATAAGGCTTAAATACCCTATTCATTAGATCCATAAATGCAGCCGGTGCATTTGTCAATCCAAATGGCATGACAAGGAACTCGTAGTGTCCATAACGAGTCCTAAACGCAGTCTTAGGGATGTCTTCTTTCTTAATTCTTAGCTGATGGTATCCTGACCTTAAGTTAATCTTAGAGAAGACCGAACTTCCCTGGAGTTGGTCAAAAAGATCATCAATTGTAGGCAAAGGATATTTATTTTTAATGGTTACTTGATTTGATTGCCTATAGTCAATGCACAAGCGCATCGATCCATCTTTCTTTTTCACAAACAAGACTAGTGCACCCCAAGGTGAAGCACTTGGCCTAATGAATCCTTTGTCAAGCAACTCCTGTAGTTGCACTTTCAATTCTTTCACCTCAACTAAGGCCATCCTATACAGGGCTTTCGATAGAGGTCCTGTTCCAGGCATTAATTCAATTTCAAACTCAATTTCTCGTTCCGACGGTAATTCAGGCAATTCCTCAGGACATACATCTTGAAATTCATTAACTACCCGAATTTCATCAAGCTTAGGCTCTTCCTTAGTATAATCTCTAACCATGGCCAGGTACCCTTGACATCCTTTGTCAAGTAACGCACGAGTTTCTATTGCTGAAATAAGTGCTACAGATAGGTGGGTCTAACCTCCCAAATATTCACAACTAGACTTATCAGGTAAAATAAATTGGATCACTTTCCTATAACAATCCATTTTGGCCCGATACTTATGAAGCCAATACATTCCTATGATAACATCAAAATCCTACATGGCCATTACGACTAAGTCTATTTCCATATCCTTTCCTCCCATTGTTATCTTACAATTTCCACACAGCATCGTAGACAATAACATATCCTTTAAAGGCGTAGAAACACAAAGAGGCGTCTCAAGGGGCGTAGTTTCTATCTTATTCAATTGTTTATATTTTTCAGACACAAATGAATGCGTAGCACCCGTATCAAACAATGCATATGCCTTTTTATCATTTATAAGGATTGTACCTGAGATAACATTTTTGGAAGCTTCCGCTTCCTCTTGGGTGATCGCATACACCCTTCCTTGGGCTAGTGGCCTCTGAGGATTCCTTGGTATATTTGGTCTAACAGCATTCTGTTGTGGCTGTCGCACCAAGCCAACACTCACTTGCGACCTTTCCTGTGGGCAGTTTCTCTTAAGATGACCTGTTTGTCCACAACCATAACATCTCAGTCGTCCATTGCAAGGTCCTGGGCCATGTCGCCCATCACACCTTCGACATTATTCATTTTGATAAGGTGCTCTTTCTAAATTCAGGGCACCCCTGCCTTTTCCAAATTTCACGAAATTGCCCTTCTTCTTAGACTCCCAGGTCTGACCTTGACCTGTATAGGGTCTCTTACCTCGTCTCACATCACCAAAAGACAATGGTCTCTTATTCTCTGAATGTTCCCTTACCAACTCCTGCTCCACCAACTGTGCCCTTTCATAGATCTCATTATAATCTCTTATGTTCAAAGGCACCAGTTGTTTCCTGATATCAGTCCTCAACCCTTCCAGAAACCTCTTAGCTTTCTCTTCTTGATCCTCAATTAGTCTAGGAGCATATCTAGACAGTTCAGAAAATCTTGCCTCATACTAGTCTACTATCAGCTCCTTTTGTTCTAGTTGAACAAATTCTGTAATTTTCTTATCCTTAGCACAGTCAGAAAAATGCTTTATGTTGAAAGCTCTTACAAACTCTTCCCAGTTAACATCAGTACCTAGTGGGAAGATTGTGTCCCTCGAAGCTCTCCACCAAAACTTTGCATTTCCCTGCAGCTGGTACTCTGCCAAAGTTATTTTCTCAACATCATTGCAATCCAACAACCTGAAAATTTGTTCCATTCCATCAACCCAATGTTTCGCCTCCTTAGGACTTCCCATTCCACTGAACTTAGGTGGCTTCAGCTTCAAAAACTGCTCCACCAGTCCTTGAGTACGGCGTTCTGCTCCAGGTTGTTGCTACACCTGTCTTTCCATCATATTTCCTATATTGGCCAATGCCTGCAGGATATCTTCCATCCGAGGTTCAGCCCTTGCAGCAGAGGCTTCAGCCCTCGATGAATGAGTACTTCCAGCTCGTGCCATGATTTTCCTACAGTTTCCAAGCATTTGCCTCAGGAATAATATGAGACTCACTGTTTCTATTTAAAAGCAACAACAACTATATAAGTAACATAAACATGTTACTGGCACCTAAAAGCAACTCAAACTAACTACTAGGGATCTACGAGTGAATATTCATCACCCGTTGTTCAAAGTCACCCAACTATCCGAGTTAGTATCCTATGGTGTGCATTGTCATCATGTTCCTCAATTTCCAAATAACGCTCCTTATCACTCCAATCTATAACCATTGCTCTGATACCAAAAAGGGTGCGGTGGCACCCCGAAACACCTAAGGTCACCACAGATACCCAAAAGAAGAACCGTAATTCATAGGCACTTTTTTTTTTTTATAATGGTCCCAGCGCATCTTATTTGCAAAAGCATAATCAAGTCTTACCAATTCTCCCTCCAACAATCATGATACAATGCACACCACTAAGCACCATAAGAAAATAAAGCCGAGCCACTCTTTATTTATATATTTTCAAGATGGATTTCACGGGTCGGTACAATCAAAAAGGAAAGCCAAGACTCTTGGCTAGACTTGGCCACAACTCAAAAAGAGACAACTCGACCCTTTATGTCAATCATGTATAATCCTCCATCTACAAGTGTCGACTATGTCCAAAAAGTGTCAGCTCCCACTCCTCACGCGAGCCGTCACACCCATCCCGATTTGTTAGGCGATGGTGGCGGAAACATCCCCCGCATCACTCTGTCACGACGGACGTGGACGGATATGAACTCCTGAATGACCGGGCCCCCAGCCAAGCTCACATCATACATCACCAGTGCACGAACCCGAATTAACGTCAGACTAGGGATGGTGGGACAGTCGATCTCCATACACTCGACCTCCACGTCAGATGGAAGGCCGTAAAAGGTGCCCGTCGTGACAATAGGGAGCGGCATCTTTCTAATCTGAAATGTTAGTCCCCAAAAGGGGTGAGTGCAACCACTCCGCAGGTAGAGGATCCATTAAACTACTCAATGCATCACACAGAACAATCAAGACATCATGGTATAGTACATATTATTCATGCATTCCAAGCATTATTTACTTACAGCCATGCATATGTCATCATACCATATATGCATACACCATCATGCACTCATCATCAAGCATTCATGCATATACCCTCATACCATAGGTGTATATACATCCATGCACTCATCATCAAGCATTCATGCATATGCCATCATGCCATAGGTGCATATACATCCATGCACTCATCATCAAGCATTCATGCATACATTCGTGATACCATGCATGACTCAATTTCAATTTCTCAATTTTTATTCTTTCAATTTGGGCCGCCACATTTTCTTTCCCGGGACCAGTATTTGCATCCCACATTTATCGCTCGCACCCAACCTGGCATCGCGAGGAACCTCCGGCACACACCTCTGGGCATCCGGCACACACACTCCGGGCATCTCATACCCCAACTGGCATCACGACGGATCCCTCGGCACACACCTCCGGGCTTCTGGCACCCCCACTTCCCGGGCATCTCGAAACTCCCGAGGATATCCCGCACACACCCTCTGGGCATCCGGCATACACATTCCCTAGCCGGGCATCCCGACACTCCCAAGGGCATCGTCGGCTCACACCTCCTACGGCATCCTCATTTATCATAATTCACATTCACATTTATGGCTCAATATCAACATGGCATATGATATGATGGCAACAAGATCATTTTCAGCATTTTGATTCTTATATGTAGTGCCAAATATCATCACATGTGCAGCAAGATTCAATCACTTAAGACAACATAATCCATGGGGTTCATACAACTTAGAATAATCCATACATCGCGGTTTTTGAAATTTACAAAATCCAGCTTGCACAATTTTGAAAACATATTAATTAAATACCCAAATGACCTTAAAAAATTATGAAATTTGAACATGTAATAGTCAAGACATAAAGGCAGAAACTTCATGAAGAACACATACCCAAAAGAACCTCACACAAAAAGATATAGCTCACGCATTACATCTTGCAAAATTCGGACACATCAGATTGTGCGGTCTTAGAAATATTGAAGGCCCTAAGGTAGATTTTTCATGAAGACATCAAGGCCAGATTCATCCTAGATAATTAACTATGGACGGTTGAAGCTCCTGTTCCTAGTACCGAACATTTCAGGTTTAGCCATCTCCGAAAAATCATGATTTTACCTACTTATCTTCCTTCTTTTCCTCTGAATTTTTTATATGTTTTGTCTCAAGAGGTCTACTACAAGTTTCATTAAGGGATCAAGGTGATAATTTCAACGAAAAGTTACTTTGTAGTCCACGAAGTCATTGGAGCTCAGTACAACATTTCCAGATCTAACGTCTTCAAAATAACAATCGTTTGGCTAGGCTATACTTGTTATTTTTATCTCATATTTGAGTATGTTAGTCTTCAGGATGTTCTGTAAAACTTTGGTGAAGGGATCGAAGTGAAATTTTCAGTAAAAAGTTACATACAACACACAAAATCACCAAGAGGTCAACAAAACAGCTTTAGATCTAACATTTTCGTAGAGGGAGGGTTTCACCCCTCAAAACTCATCCATTTTGCCTTAAATTTTAGTATGTTATAGGTTAAGATGTTATATACATATTTCATGAAGAATTCGAAGCCAAAATCCGAATCAAACATCGCATGGAAGCCACTACAACATTCTGGGTCAGACTGTTTACTCGAGAACAGTTTACTACTTCAAAACAACACTCTAGACATCCGAAATTCATCACCATTCAATAATACATTCTAGACACAACATGCAAGCGTAGATCAAAGGATCTAACTTGCCTCTAAATCGAGCTACGGCGAGCACGACGGCGGCGGGACACGGCAGCTACGGGCGACGCACGGCTTCTCCTTCTTCTTCTCTTCTTCCTTTCCTTTCTCTCTTCCTCTCCTCTCTCTCTCTTACGGTCGACACCCCCAAAACCAGTCACCCCTTCTCTTTATTTCCCTTTAAAAGCAATCGTTATTAATCATTAGGAGCCGCCCAAGGTGGCCAATGGGTGTAACTCCCCTTTTTGCCACTTGGCAAACCCCATGCACATGATGGGCTTGAAGATGGGCCGGCCTTCTCCCCTCCTTGTGGTCGACGGCCCTTTCATGGGCTTATGGGCCAGCTAATTTGGCCCATCTTAGGCCCACACTCTTGGGCCTAAGACCCAAGCTTAATTAAATCCAATTTTAACCCATTTTTAAAACTAATTAAATCTTTATTGAATCAAAGTACTATAATGCAAAAATTAAATAACTATACACTTGAAATCACAAATCCATAAATTCTAATTCATAATACATATGGCCAAAGATAGTTCATCCTTTCCCAAAATTTATCCACTAAAACAAAACTCGGCCATAGTCCCTAATACAATACATAAATTAGAGCACCTCTAAGGATTAACAAGGAATTATAGGATGCCACAGGTAACCACATAGACATGCGCATGAAATGTGAGGTTTGATTTCTACTCTTGACAGGCTTAGCAAAGTGAAGTTAGCAGGGTGGGATGACTAGTTGCAGCCCTCACATACTAAATCAAGTCCTCCTAACTCCGGCTTAGTCAAGGATCATACCCTAATGCGGCGCAGCCTTGCGGGTAAAGGTAAACATTCTTGACACCAAGAAAAACTTTCAGGATTGAGTTGGGCAACCTCTACTATGCGGCATCGCGATCGAAGTCATATCCAACTCAATACCGTCCTAAATATCCTAGTGTGGCCCAGGTCCAGCGACAAGTTATGTGTGCAATAGTGTAGTGCAAAATGCAAAACATGCACAACAATTTATATCAAACAACACTTCCTTCATGAAAATAAACCATACATTCCTACACCTCCCTACAAAATAAAGGTTAGCAAACACTTCCCGTTATGCCTCCCATCCTGCAAAAACATTTAACACCTTAAATGTTAGGGACGTACCTGGAATCCTCACTGCCAAAAACATTTTCAAAAGAAAAGAAAATTTGGCATAAGTCCACTAAGAGTTTTAACTCAAGTCCCCAGCGGATATGCCAAGCTGTCGCGACCTAAATTTTCGGGTGTGAACCGCCTAGAGTTTGGCTAATGGATTGTTAAGCCTAGACTTAACTCGGGCTCTCCCAAGCCCATACCAATTCGCAACTTAGGTTCAAGTTCTTAACATGCAATTGATTTTCAATTAGGAGTCACCATTAATCTATTTTTTGGTGGGTCAATTAGAAACCTAAGCAAAGTAACATCAAATTTACTTTACTCCTACGAACCAGAGACTATGGGTACAAGGACTTGGTTACATTAGATTTTTCTAATGCCCTTTCGGTACCTTTCTTTTTATTTTGAAAAATGTTTGGCAAGCAGTTTGGATTGATTTTAAATTAATTTCACTAACATATGAGGTGATCATGCAGGTGCGCAATCCACCAATTTAACACCCAAGAAAGCAAATAGAAAATGCAAGACTTACCTCGTCGCAACGAAAGCATCTGCGTTGTTAGATCAGAATTCACATCATCAGCCCTAAATATGATTTCTAATTAACACGTAATTTTTTTTTTCACTTAATTAATGATAATCATGCTTTATGCAATGCAATATTAACTAAATGACCTAATTCTAATGACAAGCAATTTCTAATTAAATGGACCTAGCAACAATCACTAAATGACATGTATTTCATGAATCTAAATTCTATATGACATGCAATAACATTTTTTATTTTTTATAAAAAAATTGTAATTAAAAATTGCAAAAAATAAAAATTTAACTAAAGTGAGATATTATCTATTTTAAGTTAGAAAATAGACCAATATGAATCCTATCTTAACTTAGAAATTTATCTCGACATGCAATTTAATTCAAAGATATTATTAAACCTAGCTATCATCTAAACATGCATTCTAATATAATTAGAAAAAAAAATCTAACTATTCTATCATGCAATTCTATCTAGGAAATCGATTCTACATGATATGCAAATGCAATCTTTTTTGTATTTTTGGCATAAATAAAGCAATTAAAAGATAAGCACCAAATCATCCACAGTCATCAAAGATATTATCCATCACTCGAATTTGGAAACAATATCTAATCAAACTCGATTATTTCGCTAATAAAATCGATAAATTGATCTTAAGCCTTAAAGATCAAGATATCAATTTTATTCCCGCATAATTAATTATTCCATCTAAAGCCTTATAGATAGAATAAAAAATTGACGTGTGGTTGCGAATTAGGCAATAAATCCTAATTGACATTATGCCTATTACTCAAAAAGATTTAATTAGATATCAATCTCATCAACCTAGGCAATATGATATCTAAATCAAATGTGGATGAGATTTTTTACCTAATTTGCGGATATAATTCAAAATTGAAATTTGTCAATGGATGGCTTGCAAACGATGGCCAATGGCGCAACTGACGGTGGTGACTTGAGTGGCGACGGGTCACGTGGTGGTTCATAGTGATGCTGGCCGATGGGTCTCTCGGTGATGCTTACGATCAACAAACCTACAAAACAGAAACTTCATGGGATGCTTGGTTCGGGGATGAGCCCAACGGGACGGTAGCTTGTCTTGACGTCGGGCCAAAGGATGGTGTCGGAGTATCTCACGTCGAGGCTTCACGGCTCAGCATGGTAGGGCAACAAAACAATTGATGAACTTTCACCAATGAAAATCGAAGTCGATTGGTAACCGCCAGGACTGTAGGATCGTTGGAATCAGCGTTAATTCATGAGCGGCAAGCAGATCGCATTAGCACCGCCCAAGAAAAAGGAGATCTTTGAAAAGTGAGGTGTCCATAATGGAGTGGAGAGAACAGTGAAACCATGAAACATTATCCAAAAAAGAAAAGGCCAAAGAAGAACATCCCCTATGCGACCAAAGTAGAATTTTTTATTGGCCCTCCCCTCCGTCCTTCACGAGCGTAGCTGTCCTCTCTGATCTCCGATTCTTTGATCACCACACCCGGTGAATTTCATTGATTCACGTTGAGGGACTTCCATGCGACTGGCAAATCAAATTCCACGGCTAGGCAAGGGTTCCCATTGACGAAGCCCCTGAACTCGAGATCGCAACTGGAAGGAACGCTGCATTTTTCTGGATGACCTGGGATATCCGTGGCAGGAGCAGCTAGTCGGGATATGGGTGTGGGCTTTGCAGGTCCGTGCGCAATATCAAAAGGGTAAAATATTGGTCGTCCAGAGAAGTCATCCTCAAGATGTACGGATCTCTCTCTCTTTCAATCTAAGTCTTGCCCTAACTCACCTTTTCTCTCAATGGCCGTGTATTCAATATGTGTGGCCTCTCCCGAAACCCTACGCGAAAAACTTTTTTATAGACTGAAGATTAAGGTTTTAATTTCCTTTTCAAATTAACATCTGCGAAGATTTCTTTTTGGTATGTAATATCACTTTTTTTATTTTCCACATCTCCTGATTTTATCGCCTAAAGAAAAGATTGCAACCCAATTTTCTTAAATTCCAAAAATCCATCGTAATATCATTCCAAATCTCCTTTTAGGTAATTTTTGTCATTAAAAGAAAAACGGGCTCGGGCCAATTTACTTGCTTCGTGGGCTTAGTCCGACCTGCCAAATTAAAGCTTAGAACCACTAAATCAAACCCATTTGTCACCGACCCAATGTAACTGCAAATTAAAAATAAATGAACCTAAAACTATATGCTATGCAATTGACTATTTTTTCAAGGATAAAATTAATCCCTAATTTTGTAATGCAATAAATGATTAAACGGGTCGCCAAAATTTAGGTGTTAACAAAAACAACGAGGCTTGCATGTGTGTTTCAAGTTGGATTTGACTTCGATCCCTTCATGAAAGTTGTACCCAACATCTTAAACTATAACATACTAACATTTGGGATAAAATGGTTGAGATTTAAGGGGTGAAACTCTCATCCTACGAAGACACTAGATCTGGAACTGTTTCACTGACCTTTTGGTAGTTTGTGGGTTGCATGTTGATTTTTACTAAGAATCTCTCTTCGACTTCTTCATGAAACTTGTAGAGAACATCCTAAAGACTAACATACTCTATTTTTGAAATAAAATGAGCAAGTGTAGCCTAGTGAATCGACTTACTCTTGAAGATGGTAGATCTGGAAACACGGTACTGGACACCCGAGACTTCTTGGACCCATATGTTGACTATTATTTGGAATTTTGACTTAGATCCCTTAATGAAAGTTGTAGGGGACCTCTTCAAGTAAAACATATCCAAATTTCAGAGGCAATGAAGAAGATTAAGTAGGTTAAAACTCGATATTTCGGTGATAGCTATACTGGACGTTTCAGTGCGAGGACCAGGAGCTTCGTACGTCTATAGAAAATTATTTAGGACGAATCTGGCCTAGATGTCTTCATGAAAAATATACTTTAGTGCCTTAAATATAACCTGGTAAAATTTCATAATTTTTTGGAGCTCATTCGGGTATTTTAATAGAATTATTTCAGAAACTGCGCAATCTGTTTCTATCCGAAATTGCATGCTGTAATTGTGTGGATTATATCTTCTTGAGTGAATCTCATTAGGGCATGTGTTCTGCATGAAATTGTTATCTTATTGTCTTGTCTATCTCATGTCCTGATTTCATGATTTTGAGAATCATATGGATATTTAATTCAAATGTTTTCTAAAATGGTATAAGCTGGAATTTAGTAAACTTCAAAAAGGCATGATAAATGGACTATTCTAAATTGTATGGACTCCATGAATGGTATTGTTATGAATGATTGTGTCTTTCTGCATGTATAATGATGATTGGAGATGCATGTATGAATCAAAGGATGAAAGTGTTCTTGTTTGCCCTTACATTATGTGCTATGCTGAGTTGAGGCATAAATTGGTGAACGTGAACAATGATAAATGAGGAAACTGTTTAAGGCGGATGATAATGCCCTGAGAGTATCAGGATGCCCGGGATGGAGGGTGCTGGATGGCCAGAATGTATAAAGATACATGGCCAGATGTCCTCGGGAGTTTCGAGATGCCCGGAATGGTTGGGTGCCGGAAGCCTCCGAGGTCTTTGATTGAGGGATGCCTCGTGATGCCTCGAGTTGTGTGAATCTCACTAGGGCATGTGTTCTTCATGAAATTGTTATCTTATTGTCTTGTCTATCTCATGTCCTGATTTCATGATTTTTTAGAATCATATGGATATTTAATTCAAATGTTTCTAAAATGGTATAAGCTGGAATTTAGTAAATTTCAAAAAGGCATGATAAATGGACTATTCTAAATTGTATGGACTCCATGAATGGTATTGTTATGAATGATTGTGTCTTTCTGCATGTATAATGATGATTGGAGATGCATGTATGAATCAAAGGATGAAAGTGTTCTTGTTTGCCCTTACATTATGTGCTATGCTGAGTTGAGGCATAAATTGGTGAACGTGAACAATGATAAATGAGGAAACTGTTTAAGGTGGATGATAATGCCCTGAGAGTATCAGGATGCCCGGGATGGGGGGTGCTGGATGGCCAGAATGTATAGAGATACATGGCCAGATGTCCTCGGGAGTTTCGAGATGCCCGGAATGGTTGGGTGCCGGAAGCCTCCGAGGTCTTTGACTGAGGGGATGCCTCGTGATGCCTCGAGTTGTGTGAATCTCACTAGGGCATGTGTTCTTCATGAAATTGTTATCTTATTGTCTTGTCTATCTCATGTCCTGATTTCATGATTTTTGAGAATCATATGGATATTTAATTAAAATGTTTTCTAAAATGGTATAAGCTGGAATTTAGTAAACTTCAAAAAGGCATGATAAATGGACTATTCTAAATTGTAATGGACTCCATGAATGGTATTGTTATGAATGATTATGTCTTGCTGCATGTATGATGATGATTGGAGATGCATGCATGAATCAAAGGATGAAAGTGATCTTGTTTGCCCTTACATTATGTGCTATGCTAAGTTGAGGCATAAATTGGTGAACATGAACAATGATAAATGAGGAAACTGTTTAAGGCGGATGATAATGCCGTGGGAGTATCAGGATGCCCGGGATGGGGGGTGTCGAATGGTTGGAATGTATAGAGATACATTGCCGGATGTCCTCGGGAGTTTCGAGATGCCCGGAATGGTTGGGTGCCGGAAGCCTCGGAGGTCTTTGCTCGAGAGGATGCCTCATGATGCCAGTTGGGATGCGAGATGCCCGGAATGTGGGGTTGCCGGATGCCCGGTGGCCTTAAATGGCTGAATGCCGAAGGTTTTTCTCGCAATGCCAAGTTGGGGTGGGAGTGGTAAAGTATGGGATGAAATTGCTGATCCCAAGAAGAAGAGATGTGATGATTAAATTGAAAGATGAAAGTGGAAATTGAATCATGTACATGTGATATGATGACATGCATATGGATGTGTGACATGATGATGATGACATGTGTATGACATGATGATGATACATGTGTATGACATGATGATGATAACCTATGGCATGATGATGACATGTGTATGATATGATGATGACCTATGGTATGATGATACATGTGTATGACATGATGATGATGATATGTGTATAGCATGGTGATGATGATGTGTATGACATGATTTGATGATAACCTATGACATGATGACATGTATGTGATATGATTGTAATGAGGATGCATGATGGTATATGCATGGCTTCAAGGTAAGTGATGCTTGGAATACATGTATGACATGTATTTTGCTATGATTGTATTGTATGACGCATTGAGTGGTTATCGGATCTTTTACCTGCTGAGTGGCTGTACTCACCCCTTTGGGGACCAACATTTCAGATTAGAAAGATGTCACTTCCTACCGTCACGCGAGGCACCTTCTATGGCCTCCCATCGGATGTAGAGGTAGAGTGTTCGGAGATCGACTGCATCTTCGTCCCTAGACTGACCTTTTTGCGAGTGCGAGTGCTGGTCATGTACGATGTAGGCCTGGCTGAGGGCCCTGTTATTCAAGAGTTTATATCCGTCCACGCCCGTCGAGATGGGGTTATGAAAGGGATGTTGCCGCCGCCACCGCCTGATGCACCTGGATGGGTGTGATGGTTGCGTGAAGGGTAGAGAGTTGGTGTTTCTTTTTGGGAGTAGCCGCCTCTGATAGATGGAGGATGTCATGTGATTACTTTAGGGATCGAGAGTTTCTTTTTGGGATGAGGCCAAGTGTAGCTAAAAACCTTAGCCTTCTTTTGTTGTATCGATTCGCGAAAATCCATGATGGAAATTATGTAAATAAAAGCGGCATGGCTTTATCTTCTCTTATGATGATTAGTGGTGTGCAATTGTATCATGGTTGTTGGGCGAAGAGATGGCGATATTAGATTTTGCTTTCGCTAATGAGTCGCGTTGGGACCTTTTGTTTAAAAAAAATGTCTATGATTCATGACGGTTCTTCTAAGAGATGTAATTAGGTGTATCATTAGGTGCCTGTGGCGACCTAAGGTGTTTCGGGGTGCCACACATACTCGAGTCCCTCGGGGTGGGAGTGTATTGGAATATGATAGCCTATCGAAGCAACTTTTTCAAGTATACCAAAATGCATGGGAGGAGGGGGAGAAACTGCCATCTAGGGACCTAAAATGTTGTCCCACAACGGCGTAAGACTACGTCTCAGCAAATTCTACCCCACTAAGACTTGATTAGGAAGTCAATACGCCCTAAGGGTTGCCAAGCACAACACGTGTCAAAGGGCTTACCTTTGCCTCTATTCGTTCATGCAAGTCAATATATATCAAATATACACAAACCACATCAATTCACCCAATCAGATTGAACTATCGATCAATCAACTCAGTCGATTACATGTCATCATGACCTTTCCCTGGTCGATGCATTCAATACTATCTATAAAGTCCTATTAATTCAGGACTACTCACCCAAAGCTGAAGGTAGATAGTATAGCTCGCCCAAAGCTAATAATATGGTATACTATATATAATCGCCCAAAGCTAATATTTAAGTCCCCCTGGCCAAAATAGTATACCACTACAATCATATAACCAATTTCTTATTTTTATCATACTCGATAAAAATAGCATTGTGTGTGTACATGATCGGCCTTAGCCAAAATATAATAATTTCACTTTCACCATTCCCACCATCTTATTTAGTCCATCAAAATATTTTTGGTGTTGTAAACCCACACTCGGTTATTTTCCAATCAATTATTGAAATTAAATCATTTAGGAATAAAATCCTAAAATCACAATTAAATAAACAAACTACACTACAATAATCAACATAAAATTCCAATCACCGCCTATCTCGATCTAATTTTCAAAAAATAAATAAATAAATAAATAATTATGTAAAATATTAAATAAATGCCAATAAATCCAACTTAGGCTGGTAATGCCTAATTGGACGCCGAAACGAACCAGGAAAATTTCCAAGGTTCGTTTCAATAAATAATTGAACGTGTCTACTCGCTAAATACACTAACTAACCACCTAACACGCAACGGCAAATAATTAGATTAACTAATCAAATCTAATATATCCACCTAAACATGCTTAATTTAATCTAATCAACCCCTAAGCATGATTAACATACTAAGCAAGGTTTATTGAGTTAAACTCACTTGTTCAGCAAGCCGGTCAATGCAAATCGATGGGAACGTCGTGGGGGATGGAAAACTCCAAAGTGGGCCTAGCATTTTAGGCCTGAAACCACCTCAAAACGGGCCCGAAAGTTGCTGAAAACCCTCTCTATTATGTTCTGTTCTTGGCTAGAAAAGAGAGCAACAAAGCTCGGTTAAGGGCGGGAATGGATCGAGGAAGGTTAGAAGGGCTAAACTGGGGCTTGATGGAGACTCACGAAGGTCAAAGGCAGACCAAACGACTCCGGCATGGGCTAGGGGAGCTGCTGGAATGGCGGAATAAGATAGATGGGGCAAGCTAGGTGTGGCGAGGTGGACGTGCGCGGAGTAGCACGCTCGAGCGGCAGGACGACATTCCAGCGATGGTGGCTATGTGCAACGGCGTGAGGGCGGTCCCACGGCTTTGTTGCTCATTCTCTGGCTTGCTAGTGTGCGAAAATGAAGGAGATGGAGGGGGAAGGCTGGCCGGCTGCAAGAGGGGATGAGGAGAGAGGAGACAAGGGGTCCACAAGCCCTATTTTCCACCATTTGGTCCCCTTGACTCAACCACAACCAAGGTTGTCTTCCTTGGCTCTCCTTAAACCACCAATGCACCCCTCTAGAAGCTTGAAATGGTCCAAATGCGGTGGGGGTGGGGGACATACGAATTTGCAAGGGAAATGGCATAATTTGGACTTCAACCCTCTCTTGATTCAATCCAATTTGGCTTTGACAATTTCAATTCACATCTCAATGATCAATTTGGTATTTTTCATCACCAATTGATCCTTCTTGCTTTCCAATTGCGCAATCAAAAATGATCCCCGGCATTTTCTGAACGAATACGGTCCTATGCTAACTTTTTCTCAAAAAGTCTCAAGTTGCATAAAAATCTTCTGAGACTGAGTCGACACTCCTAAAATTTATTGTGACATGACAGAATCTTTAATTTCTGAAATTGAACTCAAATTCACGATTAATTTCACTTAAGCGCGTTTTTAGAGTGACCTAGGCTACCGAGTAGGTTTCAGATTTTTTTTTTATGCAAATGACCCATGGTTGATTTTCTTCGAGTCACAATGAACCCACTCGACACATTGGCGACTCTTGGTTGTCGTGTAAATTTCGATGATTCAAATACGGACACAAGGTACCAAAACAATAGAAAAATCAGTCTAGTGTCGGCCGATGAGAATTTTCCAATTTAGTGGTGTCACCCACGATTAGCTACATATCTCTATTGAACTAACCTATCTCTAACTTTTGATCGATTATTTTTTAAATATGCCGTAATGATCTCTAAAGATAAGCACGGTCGAGAAGCCAATTCCTGGTCAAATTCTCAAGTCTATTGCATTAAAACTCCCCAATGGCTTCCCTGGTTGGTCTAGTTATCTCAAGAGTGATCAGTTTCGAGAACAACCCTATAGGTGCGTCGATTAAATACTCAATTAATTTAAATGAAAGCAGAATTGAAAATCTAGAATGTCTCAACTCTTCCCCTCCTTAAAAAAAATTTCCTCAAAATTTAAACCATTACAACACTTATGCAAAAAGGTGGGGGTACAACTATCTCATTGACTCTTTAGTCTCCCATGTCGCTCATTCAGTACCATGGTGTTGTCAGACCACTTTGACCAATGGAATGGTCTTTATACGCAGAACTTGCTCTTTTTGTCTATGATATTAACCGGGCTTTCAACGTATGACATACAATCATCCACGTCCAATTCTTCAAAATTAAGCACGTGGGTTGGGTCAGGCTCATACTTCTTTAACATCGACACATGAAAGACGTCGTGCACTTGCGCCAATCTCGGCAACAACGCAAGACGATATGCTAAAGTCCCGATTCTCTCAAGAATCTCAAACGAACCTACATACCTCGAACTCAATTTTCCTTTCTTTCCAAAACGCGAAGTTCCCCTTATTGGTGACACCTTCAAAAAAACCTGATCACCAACTTGGAATTCCAAAAGCTTTTTATGTTATCTACATAACTTTTATGTCTACTTTGAGCAGTTTTTAATCTGTTTCTGATCTTTGCCACGGCATCCACTGACTGCTAGACCAACTCTAAGTTTGTTATCTTTCTTTCCCCAACTTCATCTCAACACACTGGTGTCCTGCACACTCTTCCATACAACGCTTCAAAAGGAGCCATCTAGATACTCTGCTGATAATTGTTATTATAGGCAAATTCCACCAAGTGTAGTTATTCTTCCCAACTTCCTTTGAAGTCTAGTACACAAGCTCGCAGCATGTCCTCGAGGGTCTGAATTGTCCTCTCAGACTGGCCATCCATCTGAGGATGATATTTTGTACTATACTGCAGCTTTATACCTAGGGCATTTTGCAAGCTCTTCCAAAAAGCAACGGTAAATCTTAGGTCTCTAGCTGAAGTTATCATAACCAGCACTCCATACAGACGAATCACCTAACACACATGCAGATCTGCATGTCTATCCAAACTTAGGTCCTTTCGAACTATAATAAAGTGAGCTGACTTTGTTAACTTGTCGACTACTACCCAAATCAAATCATTTCCTCTTTGACTCCTCGGTAATCCGATCACGAAATCTATCCTGATTTGCTCCCATTTCCATTATGGGATCTCGAGAGGTTACAGAAGTCCTCCCGGCTTGCAATGTTGAGCTATAACCTGCTGACACGTCAAACACTTGGCGATATGCTTGGCGATATCCACCTTTATACTTGACCACCAATAGTGTTGACGCAAATTCTGATACATCTTGGTACTACCAGGATAGATGCTATAACTGCTACGATGTGCTTTTGATAAGATATCCTCTTTAAGCTCCACGTCGTCAGGTACAACTAATCGTCCTTAAAACCTCAGTGTTCCTCTTTAAGCTCCACGCAAATTCTGGTACTACCAAGAAATCTGGAAGTCAGCCTTTCTTTTCTCAGTGTCCTCTTGTAGAATCTTCTGCACATCTGGGTTTGTTGGTTGGAGTAACTTAATTATGATTTCGACATCTGGTTCAATTTTGAGGGTGGCCATAAGATTCAAAAGGTGGCCTACCTCAAACTTGAATACCAAATCTTAAGCTCTCTCAGTTAGGTTCCACTCCTTAATCATTATATGAACGACTGAAGACTTACAACTCAAAGCATTGGCGACCTTGTTCACCTTTCCTTGGTGATATAACATATCACAGTTGTAGTCCTTCAGCAATTCCATCCATCGGCATTGTCTCATGTTCAACTCCTTTTGAGAGAACATGTAATTGAGACTTTGGTGGTCCGTGAAGATCTGGAATCTTTCTCCACATAGATAGTGTCTCCAAATCTTCAGGGCAAAAATAATTGTCGCGAGTTCTAAGTCATCCGTCAGGTAATTCTGTAAATGAGGTCTCAACTAACGGGAGGTGTATGCAACAACTCTGCCATGTTTCATCAGCACGCAACCCAATCCTCTGAGTGACGCATCACTGTAGATCTTGAATCCTCCAGGACCAGATGGAATAGTCAGCACAGGTGCGGTAGTCAACTTTTCCTTAAGCTCTTGGAAACTACACTCGTACTTGTCTAAGGCGACACTAATGATGAGAACCCTTCAACAAACCATTTGTAATAACCTGCCAAACCCAGAAAATTTCAGATTTCTGTCACTGTAGTCGGTCTTGGCCAGTTGATCATGGCTTCAATCTTGCTCAGGTCCACGGAGATTCCTTTGCCTGAAATCACATGACCTAAGAAAGCCACATGAGTCAACCAAAACTCGCATTTGCTAAACTTGGCGTACAACTAATGAACTCTCAGTGTCTGCAGCAATAATCTTAGGTGACTCTCATGCTCTTCCTCACTCTTCGAATACACCAGAATATCATTCATGAACACGATCACGAACTGATCCAGATATTCCTTGAATACTCGATTCATCAAATCCATAAAGGCAATTGGAGCATTTGTCAACTTGAATGGCATCACTGTGAATTCATAGTGGCCATACCGAGTACGAAATGCTGACTTAGAAATGTCATCCTTCATAATTCTCAACTAATGATATCCCGTCCTTAAGTCAATCTTAGAAAATATCGACGCTCCTTATAACTGATTAAACAAGTCATTGATAATCGAGAGTGGATACTTGTTCTTGATCGTTACCTAATTGAGTTGCCGATAGTCGATGCACAAGCGCAATGAACCATCTTTCTTCTTTACAAAAAGAACTGGCGCTCCTAAGGCGATGCATTGGGACGAATAAATCCCTTATCCAAGAGCTCTTACATCTGCACCTTCAGTTACTTCAACTCAGACAACGCCATCCAGTAAGGAGCCTCAAAGATTGGCTCTATCTCGGGTGCTAACTCAATCATGAACTCAATTTCTTTCTTTAACGGCAATCCTAGCAATTTCTTTGGAAAAAAAATCTGGAAATTCTTGTACCACAGCAATGTTTTTCACCTTCATCTCCTCAATTTTCGTATCCACGACAGTTGACAGGTAACCTTGGCAACCCTCGTCTAACAAACGAGTTGCTCTGGTGATGAAATCAAGACAATTGAGGGTCCTCCTCGATTCCCGACAACTCGAAGCTCTCACCTTTTAACCGGTCGAATTGAATCAACTTGTAATAATAGTCCATTTTAGCTCGTTGCTTGGTGTGCCAGTCCATGCCAATTATCAAATCAAATTCATACATGGCTAGGACTAACAATCTATTTTCTCCACTCGCTCACCAATTGCTAACTTGCAACCAGAACGACCCAAAACAGCAATAACTTTATCCTTCAATGGTGTAGATATGCAAACTGCCGACTCCAACAATATAGGACTGAATCCTAACAATTTAACATATTGCTCGGCAACAAAAGAAAGGGTTGCTCCAGGGTCAAATAAAGCGTAAGCGGGATGGTCGTTCAGCGAAACCATACCTGTGATCACGTCAAGCGCAACTTCGGTTTGACCTTATGTGATGGCATACACTGTGCCTTGAACTGGGGGTTTGAGCAGTCCTCCTTGCGGCACGTTGTACGGTGCAGACCCCCTAATCTGACCCATATGTGGCGGTGGCAACAACTTCGGTTGTCCTTTTGGTTGCCTAGGACAATCTCTAATCAAGTAACCTTGTTGGCCACATTTAAAACAAACACCCAGCCTTCAAGGACACGAAGCTGTACCATGTCACCTCCCGCACAGATGAAATAATCCATTATGATTCGGCCCCGGCATTCCAACTCCACTTTTCTTGTTGGGCGGAACTTGAAATCTACCTCTAGTCATGGGCCTTTTCCCATGGCGAATCCCTTCTCGATGAGAATTAAACCTTGATCTAGACGAGGGAACTTGTTCATTCAGACTCCTTTCAAGCAGCTATGCTCAACGATAAATTTCTTGATAATCAATCAGATCGAACGGCACTAACAGTTGTCTCAATTCCTATCGAAGGCCATTTTTGAACCTCCGAGCCTTCTCCTCAGGATCCTCAATCAGCCTCGGTGCGCACCAAGATAGCTCCACAAACTTGACCCTATATTGGTCAACAGTCATCGTCCCTTGATGAAGATGCTGTAACTCTTCGAATTTATGTTCTCTGGTGCTCCTCGAGAAATACTATTCATTGAACACCCTAAGGAAATCATCCCATGGCGAGACTACTTCTCCTAGATATACAGTCTCTCTGGCGGCTCTCCATCAGGTGTTGGCATTGCCCTGCAACTGATATACTGCTAGGGTTACCTTCTCTACCTCAGTGCACATTAGGAGTGCAAAGGCCTTCTCCAGATCTTGAATCCAAAGAGACGCGATTTCGACATCTAAAGTACCTGTAAACCTTGGTGGGTTCAGATTTAGGAATTGTTCCACCAGCTTGTGGATCGGTCTATCTCTGCCCAAGTCTATGTTCTCGGCTGGAACATCAGCAGGTGTGGCGACAGGTGCAGCAATAGGTGTGGCGACGGGTGCAGTGGCAGCTACGGCAGCAATGGTAGCATTGGCAATGGCAGTGGCGGCAACTTTAACAACGGCGGTGAAGGCAGCGGCTTGATCTCGAGCCTGCTGCCCCATCATCTCTCGCATGGCATCCAAGGCTTGGGTGATCCCTATGGTTCCCTGATCACCCGAGGCTGCAACCCCAGCACCAATAGGAGGTGGTGCTACACCACAAGTGCTAACCTGTGCTGGCGCTCGACCTCAACCTCCTCGAGTACCAACCTTAGTCGGTGCTCTACCCTGAGTCACGGCCTTACTGACCCTCTTACTAAGAGTTCTTGGCTTCTGATCACTCATGGCTCAGCTTTAACTACTGAAGCTTGCTTCCAATTCCACATTGAATTAGAAACATAGTGATCTAACCCACAAACAATTCTATCAATCAACTAACAAAGACATGCACCGGCCTGAATTTAAAGGCCATCCTACTACTATCCCATGAACTATCGCACCTTATCACTCCAATACCTAACCTAGCTCTGATACCACTAAATGGGGATGTCAAGCCTCGATTCTCGAACACGCACCCATCCCTCACCTTGGTCGATTAAATAGCGACGTCCTAGGACGCATCGCCGATCCTTTCATTTTAATACGCATGCAGAAGCATATAAATAATCCCCAAACAATAAAAAAAATGGGATAGAAAGTAGGGCCGTAAAATTTCAAACTACACCAACCACACTTATATATATACACACACAACTAGTCATATATAATACAAGCCAAACCAAACTTGGTTTATCCAAACACCTAAGGTTTAACAAATAAGGGTGGGGCTCTAGTAACCACATCTAGTCGTCATCGTTAAACTCCTCTCGCTCCATCTCTTTGTCTTCATCGATCTCCCATTCTTCCTCGCTCTAATTAGTGCCCCCGGCTGAGTACACTGGAGATGTTGACTCTTCGAGCTCTAGATCCTTCG
This sequence comes from Rutidosis leptorrhynchoides, assembly GCF_046630445.1. Lineage (NCBI taxonomy): Eukaryota > Viridiplantae > Streptophyta > Magnoliopsida > Asterales > Asteraceae > Rutidosis > Rutidosis leptorrhynchoides. The sequence continues at coordinate 46,596 of NW_027266619.1, forward strand.
CATCTTCCACCGCTCCATCTTCAGGGTCTACTGTACCCTTACGAAAGGCAACTTCCAAAACGTACCGAGGCACATCAGATTACGGTACAGGGCCCTCCCTTCGCCCATCACGATAGTGATGATACCATGACTGGTACTTATGGGGCACCTTACCGGGTTCGCCCACATCAACCCAAACGGTGGACTTTATCAACACATACTCGAGTCCCTCAGGGTAGGGGTGTATCGGAATATAATAGCCTATCTCAGTGACTTCTTCAAATATACCAAAATGCATAGGAGGAGGGGGAGATACTGCCATCTAGGGACATGAAATGTTGTCCCATAATGGGGTGAGACTACGTCTCAGCAAGGTCTACCCCACTAAGACTCAATCAGGAAGTTAATACGCCCTAAGGGTTGCCTAAGCACAACACAGGTCGAAGGACTTACCTTTGCGTCTATTCCTTCTTGCAAGTTAGTATATATCAAATATACATAATTCACATCAATTCACCCAATCAAATCGAACTATCGATCAATCGACTCAGTCAATTACATATCATCATGACATTTCCCTTGTCGGTACGTTCAATACTATCTATAAAGTCCTATTAATTCAGGATTACTCACCCAAAATTGAAGGTAGATAGTATAGCTAGCCCAAAGTTAATAATATAGTATACTGTATATATGCTCACCCAAAGCTGATGGATTAAGGCCCCAGGCCATCATAATATACTATATATGCTCGCCTAAAGCTGATAGTATATGATCGCCTAAAATTGATAATATGGTATACTATATATACTCACTCAAAGCTAATATAGTATGCTCACCCAAAGCTAATATTTAGGGCCCCCTGGCCAAAATAGTATAACACTCCAATCATATAACCAATTTCTTATTTTTATCATACCTGATAAAAATAGTTGTGTGTGGGTACACAATCGACCTGAGGCAAAATATAATAATTTCACTTTCACTATTCCCACCATCTTATTTAGTCCACCAAAATGTTTTTGGCATTGTAAACCGACGCTCGATTATTTTCCAATCAATTACTGAAATTAAATAATTTAGGAATAAAATCCAAAAATCACAATTAAATTAATTCATAACAAAATAGAGCTGAAATAAATAAACAGACTGCACCACAATAACCGGCATAAAATTCCGATCATTGCCTATCCCGGTCTAATTTTCAGAAATTAATTAATTAATTAATTAATTACGGAAAATATTAAATAAATCCCAATAAATCCAACTTAGGCTGGTAATGCCTAATTGGTCGTTGAAACAGACCCGAAAAAATTCCAAGGTTCGTTCAATAAATAATTGAACGTGTCTACTCGCTAAATACACTAACTAACCACCTAACATGTATTGGCAGATAATTAAATTAAATAATCTAATATAATCTATCCACATAAACACGCTTAATTTAATTTAATCAACCCCTAAGTGTGATTAACATACTAAGCAAGCTTTAGTCAGTTAAACTCACTTGTTTGGCGAGCCGGTCAGTGCAAATCGACAGGAACGTCGCCAGGGACGGAAAACTCCAAAGCGGGCCTAGCATTTGAGGCCCGAAACCACCTCAAAACGGGCTCGAAAGGTTGTTGGAAACCCTCTCTATTATGTTCTGTTCTTGGCTAGAAAAGAGAGCAACAAGCTTGGTTAAGGGCAGGAATGAATTGAGGAAGGTTAGAAGGGCTAAACCGGGCCTTGACGGAGACTCACGGAGATCAAAGGCGGACCAAACGACTCCGGCACGAGCCGAGAGGGCTGTTGGAATGGCGGAACAAGTTGGATGGGGCAAGCTGGGTGTGGTGAGGCGGACGTGCGCGGGGTAGCACGCTCGAGTGGCGGGACGGCGTTCCAGCGACGATGGCTGTGTGCGACGGCGTGAGGGCGGTCCGACGGCCTTGCTGCTCCTTCTCTGGCTTGCTAGTGTGCGAAAATGAAGGAGATGGAGGGGAAGGCTAGCTAGCTCCAAGAGGGGATGAGGAGAGAGGAGACAAGGGGTCCACAAGCCCTATTTTCCACCATTTGGTCCCCTTGACTCAACCACAGCCAAGGCTTTCTTCCTTGGCTCCCCTTAAGCCACCAATGCACCCCTCTAGAATCTTGCAATGGTCCAAATGTGGTGGGGGTGGGGGACATACAAATTTGCAAGGGAAATGGCACAATATGGACTTCAACCCTCTCTTGATTCAATCCAATTTGGCTTTGAAAATTTCAATTAACATCTCAATGATCAACTTGGTATTGTGACACCCCGAACCACCTAGGGTCGCCACAGGCACCAAGCGTTACACCTAATTACATCATTTAGCCGAAGCGTCGTAAATCATAGACGATTTTTTTTTTTTTTTGAAAACAGTCCCAGCGTGACTCATTAGCGGAAGCAAATTATAACATTGTCGTCTCTCCCTCCGACAACCATGATACAATTGCACACCACTAAACATCAAAATAAAAGACAGCCATGACACTTTATTTACATATTTTCAAGATGGGATCACTCGGGTCGGTATATCAAAAGGAAAAGCCAGGACTCAGCCACGCTCGGCCTAAAACCTCAAAAAGAAACCCTCGACCCGCTACATTTCACGTGCTAAATCCCCATCATCAATGTCGGCTAACTATCCCAAAAAGATCCAGCTCCTACTCGTCACGCATGGGCTCTCACACCCAACCCGGTGCATCAGGCGGTGGCGGCGGCAACATCCCTCGCATCACCCCATCGCGACGAATGTGGACGGAGATGAACTCCTGGACAACCGGGCCCCCAGCCAGGCCTACGTCCTACATGACTAAACAGCGCACTCGAATATATGTCAATCCAGGAACAGAAGGACAGTTAAACTCCTCACACTCAACCTCGACATCGGATGGTAGACCGTAAAACACACCCCGTGTGACGGCAGGGAGCGGCATGCTGCTAATCTGAAATGTTGGTCCCCAAAAGGGGTTAGTACAACCACTCAGCAAGTAAAGGAATCCAATAGCCACTCAAAGCATCATACAAATCATACATGCATTCCAGGCATTACTTACCTTAAAGCCATACATATACTATCATGCATCGTCATCACAATCATAACACATACATGCATACCATCATGTCATACTCGTATCATTGTCATCATGACGTCATCATATCATATCATATGTGCACATCATCATCATCATCATCATCATCATATCATGTCATATGTGCATATCATCATCTTATCATGCATATCATCATGCCATAAGTGATCATCATCATCATGTCATATCATATCATGCATATCATCATGCCATAGGTGATCATCATCAGCATGTCATATCATATCATGCATATCATCATGCCATAGGTGATCATCATCATCATGTCATATCATATCATGCATGGTTCAATTTTCCACTTTTTAACTTTCCATTCGATCACCACGTCACCCTTCCTCGGATCACCAATTTCATCTCATATTATACACTCGCGCCTCATCCTGGCATCGCGAGAAAACCTCCGGCATTCAGCCATTCCAGGCCACCAGGCATCCGGCCCCCCACATTCCGGGCATCTCGCACCCCAACTGGCATCACGAGGCATTCCCTCGGGCAAAGACCTCCGAGGCTTCCGGCATTTACACTCCCTGTCCAGGCATCTCACACCCCAACTAGCATCACGAGGCATCCCCCTGGGCACAAACCTCCAGGGCTTTAAAATTTAATGGAATTTATGCCAATTAAAATAATCCATTTATCATGCCCCTTTTACATTTATTTAAATTCCAACTTGTGCCACTTTTAAAAATATTAAATTTAATATCTATATAATTCTCAAAAATCATAAAAATTAAGGCAAGTGATAATCAAGACAATAGGATAATGATTTCATGCAAAATACATGGCCAAAATGGAATTCCACACAATTCCATAATTTACACAAAATAGCATGAAATTTTCGGATGAAATCAGAATGCACAGTTTCCGAAATAATTTGATTAAAATATCCATACGACCTCCAAAATTACGAAATTTTACCGAGTTATAGCCAAGACACTAACGTACATTTTTAATGAAGACTTCCAAGTCAGATTCTTTTTATATTATTTTCTACAGTCACACGAAGCTTCTGGATCTAACACCGAGTCGTCCAGTGCATGCTTCTCCGAAATACTGAGTTTTCACCTACCAATCCTTCTTCTTTTCCTCTGAAATTTGGATATGTTTTACATAAAGCTGTTTTATACAAAATTCATGAAGAGATCTAAGTCAAAAATCCAGAGTATAGTCGTCGTTTAGGTCCATGAAGTCTCGAGTGTCCTGTACTACATCTCCAGAATTACCGTCTCCAAGATTCAGTCAATTTACTAGGTTATACTTGTTCATTTTACTTCAAATTTGAGTATGTTGTATTTTAAGATGTCCCCTACAACTTTAATGGAGAAACCGAAGAGATATTCTTATCAAAACTCAACATGCAACCACAAATCCATCAAAAGGTCAGTGAAATCGTTCCGGATCTGAGGTCTCCGTAGGATGAGAGTTTAACCCCTTAAATATCCATAAGTTTACACCAAATTTTCGTATGTTGTGGTTTAAGATGTTAGATACAACTTTCATGAAGAGATCAAAGTCAAAATCGAACTCAAAATATGCATGCAAGCTCTTACAAAGTTCTGTCTCGAACAGTTCATGCGAAAACATTCCAGATCTAGCATCTCCGTAGGATGAGAGTTTGACCCCTCAAATATCCATCATTTTACACCAAATTTGAGTATGTTGTATTTTAAGATGTTAGCTACAACTTTTATGAAGATATTAAAGCCAAAATCTAACTCTAAACACGCATGCAAGCTCTCACAAAATTCTGACTCGGGCGGATTCAAACGAAAACAGCAACGTCACACAAGAACAAGTCATCCAAGCTTCGGTTTTCCCCTCCTAATCACCCAAAATTCGACTTTTCTACAACATACATGTAACACACACACATGCAAGAGCAGCAAGAGGACTCCAACTTGCCTCTACAACCGAACGGACGACGGCACACGGCGGTGATTACGGCGGCGAACGGCGGCTCCTCCTCTCGGCTTCTCCTCCCTCTCGGCCACTCTCCCTCTCTCTCGCGAAATCTCTCTCTCTCTCTCTCTCTCTCTCTCTCTCTCTCTCTCTCTCTCTCTTGGCCGAACAAAGCAACCGGCCACTCTCTCTCTCTTCTTCCTTTTTATTCCCCCATTTCCTAATCATTTGCAATGATTAGGTTGCCTCACCAATGGCCAATGCATGCCATCCCTCTCTAAGCCAATGCATGAAGACCTCTTGCCACTTGTCTTCATAATGGGCTTTTGGGCTTGGGCTTTTGGGCTTGGGCCGGTCGACAGCCCCCACTTGCAGGCCTAATTGGGCCGACTAGCTTGGCCCACTAAAGCTTAGCCCAATGGGCCTAAGGCCCATCCTAATAAAATTTAAATTTTCCTTTTTATAATTTCTTCTATGAATTTTAAATTTTAAATTCCACATGGCCAAAGTCTTGTGACATTTTATTTATAGGAATTTAATCCATAAAGTGCATGGCCAAGCATAGATTAATCTATCAAATTTAAAAAATCTCATAAACACAAGCACAAATCACCTAATCTTAAAAAGAGACTAATGGCTAAATCATAAGCCATAGGAAATTTTATTACCTAATTAGAGGCTTTAACACACCTTATTACCTTTTGTCATTAACAAATCTCTTATTGATATTATCATTTTATTATGACAAAAAGGATAAGTGAATTTTATAATGCATCCGTGATTTTTATTGGATATTTGCTGATATATATTATCGCACTGAGCTATATTACATATCTTTGATATTCGTCTTACTTTGTAAAAGCTGATTTTTTGGAAATTGTATTTCATGCAAGATATATTTATCATTTTTTATATTCTCTATGTGATACTTTTTATCGCTTTTTGATAATGACAAAAAGGGGGAGAGAATATAAATATGCATATGTGTTGATATTTATTGAGCTGCGATTATCTTTACATATATGATTATATCCTCAATCTATTTTGTATCTTGAATTACATTATCCTTTAATATTGCCCTGATTTATTATTATCTTTAAAAGCATGATTACACATTTGCATATTCAGAGATTGTTTTGTCATCATCGAAAAGGGGGAGATTGTTAGGAAAATCCCTTATGATGTTTTGAATATGACAAAATAAATCAAAGGCTACTAACGTATTTAATGGTTAAGTAATAGACCACACAGATGATAGAACAAGTAAATAATATTGTCAAAGTCTGAAGATAGCAAGAAGACTGAACGTAACACATGTCCAAAGTATATTTTCAAGATTTCCAGACTTCTGTGTCAAAATCTGAAGACTGCAAAACTTTAGTGTCAAAGTCCATTCTACATCAGAAGTTTGCTCACTCTGACAAATTCCAAACTGAACGTGAATGAAGAACCAGAAGACAGACTATATGCTGAAGCTAAACCATAAGACAAACTCTATGCTGAAGTTGAACTTATTCAGATTGTGTTCAGACCTTAAAGCTAAATATGTTCAGACTGACATCCAGATTGTAAAATCTATTGCACTCAAACTCAGATTGTGAAGTCTATTACTCTCAGACTTTATATCCAGAACGTAGCAGATTCAGAAAGAAGCATATTCAGAACGAAACAATTCGACAGAACGTAACACAAGCCCCAATCATCTAACGGCTAGTAATCTGGTTTGGATTCTACATCAAGATTGATTTGATTGACTCAATCTAATTGATTGACAATTGAATCTTGAAGACAAGAACTTTCTATACGAAGAAGCTCTACTTATGGAAACCAAGATTCTGTTTGTATGGACGATTGGAATCAATTTGGGATTCTACTTCTATCACTCAACGGCTACCAAATATTTTTAATACATATCTGTCCAATGGGTAGATTGGAAGACAATTCTCAAGATACTGTCCAACGGCTAGTTTGGAAGTGGAGGAATATTTAAGGAGATCAAGGACCGATGAGCAAGTAACAGACAAAGCCTAGAATTTATAATTCCAAAGTCTAAGCGAACTTCGATCATACACTTGTCTTTAGTGAGCTTAAACATTTGTGATCATGAGAGAAATATCAAAAGAGTGACTTAGTGAGATAGTGTGATCTACTACTAAGTGTTTGTACTCAAAGTTGTAATCTCTTGTTGATCACATTATGGAATCTAGCTAAAAGGCTGTTAGCATGGGAGAGTGGAGATAGTTTTAATCTAAGCCAAACCATTATAAGCCTTATGTTCTTATTCTCATCCCTAAGCTCCTTTATTTTGTTTGTAGTTCTATTTAACTACTAAAGTCTAAACTCGCTCAAAGTTTGTTATTCTTCAGACTCAGTTTCAAAAGTCTGTTGTTCATCAGACTCGAATTCAAAAGAAAAATATTTCTACTATTCTTTACGAAAAAATTTCTTCACACCTATTCAACCCTCTCTAGGTGTTCATACTAACACTTTTAATTTGTATCAGAGCCTGTGTATTCATTTAATTGAAGTGTTTTTACTTCTAAGTTAAAGATCTATGGCTTGTACGTTGGCTCCAGGTTTGGTTGAAGGCCAAAGCAACACCAGACCGCCTTATTTCAATGGAAAGGAATACAACATATGGAAAAACAAGATGAAGGCATTCCTAAGATCGAAAGATCCTCTGGAATGGGATGTGGTAGAAAAATGAATTATTCCTAAAGTTACATCGGTTTCAGAAAAGGGAAAAGAAGTTGCAGACGCTGGCGAGATGACTCAAGAAGAAATAACCAAGAGACAAGCTCTTGATGCTAAAGCAATTTACTCCTTATATTGTGAATTATCTCCTCCTGAGTATAACAAAATATCTTATTGTGAAACAGCTAAAGAAGTCTGGGATAGGCTGCACATTACCTATGAAGGAACTAATCGAGTGAAAGAAACAATGATCAATATTCTACTCGGACAGTATGAAGCCTTCAAGATGAAGCGAGGAGAATCTATCACTAACATGTTTACTCGTTTTACAGAAATTGTAAATGGTCTAGAGTATCAAGGACAACCAATCTCAGGATCCATAAAGGTTAACAAATTGCTACGCGGACTCTCCAAAGACTAGAATCACGTAAAGACATCGATAAAGGAAGCACAAAGGATTATCCCACTTTCTGTAGACGAATTGGTTGGCACACCTCAATCCTATGAAGTGAAGCAAATCAACGAAAAAGAAGATCCCAAAAGGTAAGAAGTCAATTGTTTTGAGATCTAACGATTATTCTGATGTTACAGATTCTAAAGATGATATGGATGATAAGAGTTAGCTCTTATGATAAAGAGGTTCAGGAAACTGAACAAAAAGGGAAGAAGATTCAATTGGAAGAAACAAAGCACTCGAAAGTTTCAAAACAAATCAATTGAGGATGATGAAGCCAATAAAGATATAATCTGTTTTGAATGCAAGAAAAATGGATACATCAGACCCAATTGTCCCAGGTTGAAGAAAAAGAAAGGAAAAGCTGAGAAATGCAGGAAGACTCTCAAGGCAGAGACATGGAGTGATACCGAATGAAAAAAAAAAGTGATGAAGATTATACCAATATTTGTCTAATGGCAAAATCAGAATCAGACTTAGACTCCGAAATAGATATAAACTCAGACTCAGAGAGTGAAATCAAGGTAAGTAATTTAAAAATCCCTACTAAAGTCTCGAAATACATTAATGAACTGTGTCTTAGTCTCAAAACCTCTTTCAAGAGGATTTTCGAGCTAAAAAGGAGAGAATTCTACACTGAAGCAAGAGGAAATTTTATGGAAAGAAAAGTTTGAAAAGTTAGATAAAAGTTTTGTTACTTTAAAAGAAAATTCATACTCTCTTTCAAAAGAAAATACATTTTTGAAAAATGACATTTCAAATATTTCAAAAAGATTTTCAATAGGATCTGAGAAGTTGGAAAAGATTCTTTTAATACAAAGACCCTACTTTAACAAATCAGGCTTTGGAATGACTTCTGAAACTATTCCTCTAGTTGATTTTCCAAAAGTGAAGGAAAGAATCAAACAAAGGCCTACAAAAACTTTTTAGAGGAATCATTTTCAAAATGTCTTTGTAAAACCTGTTGGGCGAAGTGCTCTCAAATGTTCTAAGTACAATAGCTCAAAACACTTTGAGAAAGAATGTCCTATGGTTTGGAGACCTGTTAAGAAGGATTGGGCAAAGACTGCTTATTGCACTAACTCTCATGGACCCAAGGAAATCTAGATACCAAAGAAAATATAAGTTGTTTTTGCAGGAAATAAAGGGAGAGAAGAAAGAAAATTTGGTGAGGGATACATTTTTTTTTCAATTTGATTTGGACTTTGACCGTATTCTTTGATTTGTTTTATTGAAGAAAGAATCGTGTGATTTGTTTTGTGATTTGTGAGTTGAGATTTGATATAATATGTATGATCATTTTTTGATATTTTGCTTAGAGACAAATGAATTTATTTGGTTTGATTTCATACTCTCAGATTTTATCATATTTTACCAAATAAAAATCTGTTTTACGTGATATTAATTTATTATGCAATATATTCCTAGATACTCAAGGGATTTCATTGTCCCTGATTTTATTGTGCTTTGAGTAAGTGAGAATTTCTTTTTCAAGATAATATTGTGCATAATATTATTTCCTTAAATAACATGTTATGATGAGTTAAGAAAGAATATTTCATTATCTATGAAGATTTTCTATTTTACTCTAATGAAATGGAAGGATCCGAATTGATGGATACCAAAAAGGAATCGAGTTGATTGCAGGAAATTCAATAAGGGAAGAATGGTCGCGAATCTATACAGATTTTGGTACAATCAAAAAAAATTTGCAAATTATTGAGGAAATCCCTTATGTGACGTACAAAAGGGAGAGAAAGTGAATCCAAGAAAAAGGAAAGAATCATGATCATCTCAAAAAGGCAACAAATTGAGGGGGAGCTTTGATCAATTATGGAAAAATCTTTTTGGATTGATCATGATCTTGTTATGGAAGGAAGGAAAAGGTAAATGCATAAGAATTTAAGTTCTACAAAATCCGGTTAGTGCATCTCTTCTTACCTTTTGTCATTAATAAATCTCTTATTGATATTATCATTTTATTATGACAAAAAGGACAAGTGAATTTTATAATGCATCCGTGATTTTTATTGGATATTTGCTGATATATATGACTGAAGTGGGCTATATTACATATCTTTGATATTCGACTTACTTTGTCAAAGTTGATTTTTTGAAAATTGTATTTCATGCAAGATATATTTATCGTTTTTTATATTCTCTACGTGATACTTTTTATCGCTTTTTGATTATAACAAAATGGGGGAGAGAATATAAATATGCATATGTGTTGATATTTATTGAGCTGCGATTATCTTTACATATATAATTATATTCTTAATCTATTTGCTATCTTGAATTACACTATTTTTTAAGATTGCCTTGATTTATTATTATCTTTAAAAGCATGATTGCACATCTGCATATTCGAGATTGTTTTATCATCATCAAAAAGGGGGAGATTGCTAGGGAAATCCCTTATGATGTTTTGAATATGACAGGCTACTAACGTGTTTAATGGTTAAGTTATAGACCACACAGATGATAGAACATATAAAGGATATTGTCAAAGTCTGAAGACGGCTAGAAGACTGAACGTAACACATGTCCAAAGTATATTTTGAAGATTTCCAGACTTCTGTGTCAAAGTCTGAAGACTGCCGGACTTTAGTGTCAAAGTCCGTTCTACATCAGAAGTCTGCTCACTCTGACAAATTCTAGACCGAACGTGAATGAAGAACCAGAAGACAGACTCTATGCTAAAGCTGAACTTATTCAGACTGTGTTCAGACCTTAAAGCTAAATATGTTTAGAAGCATAATATGTTCAAAATGACGTCCAAATTGTAAAGTCTATTGCACTCAGACTCAGATTGTAAAGTCTATTACTCCCAGACTTTACATCCAGAACGTAACAGATTCAGTACGAAGCAGATTTAGAGCGAAACAACTCGACATAACATAACACAAGCCCCAATCATATAACGGCTAGTAATCTGGTTTGGATTCTACATCAAGATTGATTTGATTGACTCAATCTAATTGATTGACAATTGGATCTTAAAGAGAAGAACTTTCTATACGAAGAAGCTCTACTTATGGAAACCAAGATTCTATTTGTATGGACGATCGGAATCAATTTGGGATTCTACTTCTATCACTCAACGGCTACCAAATCTTCTTGATACAGATATGTCCAATGGGTAGATTGGAAGACGATCCTCAAGATACTATCCAGCGGCTAGTTTGGAAGTGGAGGAGTATTTAAGGAGATCAAGGACTGATGAGCAAGTAAGAGACGGAGCCTAGAATTTATAATTCCAAAGTCTGAGCAAACTTCGATCATACACTTGTCTTTGGTGAGCTTAAATGTTTGTGATCATGAGAGAAATACCAAAAGAGTGACTTAATGAGATAGTGTGATCGACTATTAAGTGTTTGCACTCTGTGATCTACTACTAAGTGTTTGCACTCAAAGTTGTAATCTCTTGTTGATTACATAGTGGAATCTAGCTAGAAGGCTATTAGCATGGGAGAGTGGACGTAGGCTTGATCTAAGCCGAACCACTCTAAACCTTGTGTTCTTATTCTCGTCCCTAAACTCCTTTATTTTGTTCGTAGTTCTATTTAACTGCTAAAGTCTGAACTCGCTCAAAGTTTGTTATTCTTCAGACTCAGTTTCAAAAGTCTGTTATTCATCAAACTCATATTCAAAAAAAAAAAAAAATACTTCTACTGTTCTCTGCGAAAAATTTTCTTCACACCTAGTCACCCCCCTCTAGGTGTTCATACTAGCACTTTCAAGAATATGGTCATTATGCTGTATTTTCCTTGGTAATCTACTACATATTTGTTCTACTTCTCTCTAGCTCATTCTGAGTAGTTAGAATCCAGTTGTTCTACCATCTTTATATTGGTGACACAGTGCATGTTCGTTCTACTTCTTTCTACCTCATTTCGGATAATTAGTATTTGGTTGTTCTGCCACCTTTGTCTTGGTAACCAATTGCATGCTCGTTTTGCTTCTTTTCACCTCATTTTGGGTAGTTAGAATCTGATCATTTTGCCATATTTGTCCTGGTGACTTATTATATGTTCATTTTACTTCTTTCTGTCTTATTTTGGGTAGTTAAAATCTTATCCTTATGTTTTATTTGTTTTGATAATCCATTACATATGCGTTCTGCTTATTTTTACCTCATACTTTGTAGTTAGAATCTAGCTATTCTGCAATCTTTGTCTTGACGACTTATTGTATATTCATTTTGCTTCTTTCTATCTCATTCCATGTGGTTAAAATAGAGTCATTATGCCATCTTTGTCTTGATGACTTACTGCATGTTCATCCTATTTCTTTGTACCTCATTATGGATAGTTAGAGTCTAGTCATTCTGACATCTTTGTCTTAATGACTTATTGCATGTTTGTTTTGCTTCTTTCTACCTCATTTTAGATAGTTAGAATTTGTCATTTTGCTATATTTGTCTTGACAGCCCATTGCATATTCGTTCTGCTTCTTTATGCTTCATTATGAGTAGTTAGAATCTAATCGTTTTGCCGTAATTATCTTGATGATCCATTGCTTGTTTATTCTGCTTTATTCTACCGGAATTCTACCAGTTAGAATCTGTTTGTTTTCACTTATTTCTGCTGAAATTTCCTAAAACAGAATATGTCCATTTGTGAGTCTGCTCGAATCTATTTATTGATGAGTCTATTCACTTTCTGATTCTACCAACTTGTGAATCTGTTCGTTGATAAGTCTTCTTATTGGTTCAGGCAGATTTTACTGAATTTGAATCTAATTCCTATCAAATCCACTCATTTGTTGATTATGTTTATTGCTAAATTTGTCCATTTATAAGTCTGTCCATTGTTGGATCTATTCTTTTTTTTTTTCCATGAGCTTCTATCAAACCAGAATTTACCCTTTTGATTGTTCAGACTTTACGACCAAGATGTACTTCGTTATTCTAACCCAAAATATACCTATTTACATATTCAAACTTTACTTCCAAAATGTACTCATTCATTCAGATTTAGAATATACCTATTTGATTTCTCAGATTTTGATGTCCACAACATGCTCGATATCTAGACTAAAAATGTACTCATTAAATGTCCATACTTTGATAATCAGAATATGATTGTATGTTATTAGATATGTGGTTATTTGATTAATGTAATAAATTGAGTTGAAATATGTGTGCTATGCTTGTGAGTATGCATATATTGTGGCATGAATGAGATTAATGTGATTCCGTCACCTGTATAGCGGTGAGTGACGATGCCCCCTGGTGGAAGATTGCGGGATGCCCCAGTGGTTGGGATGCCTCGGGGAGTGTTTCAGGATGCTTTGGGAGTCGAGATGCCCTTATGATGAGAATATTTATGGTGGAAGTTTGTAAGATGCCTCGTTGTCAGGATGCCTCTTGTGTTGGGATGCCCCGGGAGTGGTTAGGTGAATGAAGTATTAATGAATAAAATACATTATTATGTGTAGAACCAAATCATTGTGTAAAGCATGGTGTGCACATGCATGAGTTTGGATGGACGTTTTATTGATTGACAATTTTTGTGATAGATGAACATGAAAAGTAAAGTCTGTTTATATTGGTATTATACTTGTCGAATGATTATGCTTTTATTTTTTATATCAAGTGAAGTGATAAGATAATTTTTCTAACTTAAAACTAGAGATTTCATTTACTGGGTTTTGGCTCACCCATTTTATTTTTCAAACGTGTAGGATGGACACCCCTCAACACTTGGACGATGGAGTCCATGTGTATAATGAAGTTTTTTTTAATGAAAGTGTGCTTAAATCAGAGTCTAGAATAATATAATATCAAGTGTTGTTCTATGATATGGGTCTGATATAAGAAGCTTCACGGAGTGGGTTCCTTTCTGGTTCGTTACTTGGTACCGAAATCTTGATGGAAAGTAAGTCAGTCCGTTGAGAAGCTTCTATTTGGACGTTGGAGATGCAACAGAATGAGAAGTTATCAACCCCTGACTTAGTTTGGTAGTTTGCATAGGTAAACTTTTGAAAGTATAGTATAGTCTGGAGATAGGTCTCCCTACCCCTACTCAGAATTCTGTCTTTTGTTTGAAATGTGATGAAGTTGTGAACTCACATGTGGTATAAATAAAAGAAGTAGAAGTATGTTTGTTATAATTGTGAGGCTTTAATTGTTAAAAAAATATATATTCATAAATGTTTGATTTTGCTTCTGCATGCTAAAAGAGATTATAAATATAGGATATTCATGTCGGGTAACGTTTCGGGATGTCACACCACCAGTTCGGCGACCCTCACCCGATCTCTCCCCATTCGCATGGGATTGTGTTGCGGAGAGCGCAAGAAGTAGATCAAGTAAATGTTAATTGAATACAAAAAGTTACGGATTTCCTTTTCTTTTTGCTTCTCCATTATAATTTCTCTAGACTGCTGCAGTGTCATTTTAATTTTCTGCAGAGTCACATTACTAAATATGGTTCAATATCAAACTATCCTGGAATTTTGCAACTTAGAGTAAACACGTACAACAAAGTTGTCTCATTGTAAAAAAATTGTGCAAAAGATTAGACCGCTTGGTGCACTGAAATCTTCTATTCTGGTCTTGTGCTGTGTTAATCTAACTCGGTTAACCAGTGGGTTCTGTTTGTTGACACTACTACAATTCTACAGTGAAGAGCTTGTGATTAAAATGTCTACCGTTTAATTTTTGCAGTTGAGGCTCGATTGCACCACAGAGCACTGGACTTCGTATTCCAGCAAGAGATTATTTTGGATCTATTGTTATTCACTCCCTCGCTTTTCAGAGCAACGAAAGAACTCATGGACCATTTAGTATTGAGAAAGGGAAGTGTTGGAAATTAATCCAAAGAATACACACTGTTTGTTGTAGTCAGAACATCAATATAAAGAAGACGATAACAGTTATATAATATCCTTCTTTTTATGTAAACTTACAAAACTTGAAGAAGAATAAAATACGATATTACTAGAAAAATAACATAAAATTGGAGGTGAGGTACGGATAACCGAATCTCCTTAAGGCGATTAGTTATTGCCAATAGTGCTCCGCAGATTCATGAACTATGCCTCCCAAGATACAACACATCAACTGTTTGGATTAGCACTATGCAAACAGGACTCAGTCAAACCGTTCAATTGAACCAGCACACTCAGAAAAATCAGAGGAGTAGAAAAGTATATCAAAGCCTTTTTGGAATCGAGTCGGAAAAACCAAAACCAAAACTCTTTTGAAGCTCTATGCTCCCATCTATTTATAGAGAATTTTTGGTTCATATACTAAAGAGATACATGAATTAAATAGACGAGTGTATCCACGGGATTCATGAATAAAGAGATACGTGAATCCAAGAGATTCATGTACCCAAAGATACATGAATTCAAGAGATTCATGAACTCAATAAATACATGAACTAAAAGATAAATGAATCTAGGAAATTCATGAATTCAATAGATACGTGAACATAAAATTATAGGAAATTCATGAATCCAAAAGAGATACGTGAACAAAAAAGACGTATCTTAATTTATTGGCTTTCGTTGATCCATTAATCATAATTATAACCATAATTACAACAGGAAGTACTTTTCAACAAAGAGAAGGATCGTTGGATTTCATGGAAGGTTTGGAAACCATCTCGATTCGCTTGGCGCGCATATAGGACACTTTATTGAGAGCTGACCATGTGTGCTTGCGCATTTGCTTGTCCTGCATACTTTGCAGGGGCGCGTGTTTTCAAGTGTACATTCATCCTTCTTAGGACATGCCACTGTATGTAATTGGTCATTGTCGTATTCCTCGACATTCTTTGCCATATTGCCCCATAATTTGGGAGAAGTTGATGTCGCATGTAGAGCACCCCTCGGTTTGGTTTTTGATATCTCGAAGCCCTACATAATTTCATTTCTGTTCTTGAACATGGCCTTATCTCTCCATTTGGAGATATATTTATATATATCTGTGTGTGTATATAAAGTAACCTATGTTGGTAAATGGTGTACCGATTTTCCATCTACAAGGCTGTAGATATGTTGTCCAATGCATCGGAAGGAAGACCCGGCCACTGTTGTCCAATTCCTCGACATTCCTATTTTTATTGAGATTCGGTTGCCATTAATTGCCTCTGAGATAAATGTTCATTAGAAGTCCTAAATGTAAGGTTTGAACAAGTGCATATATGGTGTAGCTATTTTTTATATACAAGGCTATAGATATTCATTGGTGAAAGCATGCAAAGCTCGACCCAGTTGTTGGGTCTCGCGTGGGCCCCAACTAAAATATTAACATAAACAAACTTCAAGATAATTGTAGGCCGGTGAATATAGATCCAAACAATTTTTTCCCTAATTTCCAAAGGAAAACATGACTTTTTTTTGATATTTTCTATCCCGGGTTCGACGCGCAGGTCTCACGTTTCCTGCTAAATGTCAGTATGGTTATAATAGAACATTCAAAAACAATTTGAGCATCTCATACTAAAACACACTAAATGCATGCAAAGCTTGACCTGACTACTGGGTCTCTTGAGGGCCCGAAATAAAAGATTACCATAATCATCCTCTGAGACAATTGAAGTCCGAAGAATCTAGATCAAGACAAATTTTTTCACGATCCCTAAAGGAAAACGCGAGTTGTCTACTATATTTTCTCCCTCGGGTTGAACCAGCAAAATAATCAAATGTTTCTTTTTGTATTGAGGTTAGGTTACCATTAATTGCCTCTACATTTAAAATTCACCCACGTTTTCTTCTAAATGTCAGTATGGTTATAATAAAACATTTTAAAAAAATTTGAGCATCTCGTACTAAATCATACTAAAAGAATGCAAAGCTTGACCGAGCTGTTGGTTCTCATGTGGGCCCTAAATAAAATATTAACATAATCAGCCTTTGAGATAACTGAAGTCCGGTGAATCCAAATCCAGACAAACTTTTTGATGATTCCCAGAGGAAAACGCAACTTATCCGCGGTATTTTCGCCCTTGAGTTGACTGTGCTTAATAAACCAATTGTCCTTTTATATTGAGATTAGATCACTATTAATTGTTTCTACATTTCAAATTCACTCACCTTTTCTGCTAAATGTCAGCATGGTTATAATAGAACATTTAAAAATAATTTGAGCATCTCGTATTGAATGCTAGGACCATTAGCTCCCTAAATAATTATAGTCTATAAAGAATCTGATGAGCCGCATTTAATTCTACTCACCAATTGGAACGAAAAAGAACAACTAGGAAGGCATATTAAAAGGGGTCGAAATGTCCACCAGATCCGGATGATGCGTTCTAGGAAGTCAACGGTGTAACTGTCAACATCATATTGCAGCTCTAGTTTCAGTGCCGTCGATAAACGTGCCAATATTTTTTTATTAGGTTATAAATCTTACGAAGCTGAACGATGAATCTTCGAAGAGAAGGAAATTACTGCTCCTGTCATTCAATCCATTTTCTATCGCGAATGTCAGTGGGAGCTGATGAGATATTGTCAAATAAATCAAAGTTGCAGATTCGACATTCCCTAAGACCAATCAGGAACAAGTCTCTGATTAAGTTAACCGACACTTTTGTTGAAAGAATTGCATCTCACCAATCATTGGTTTTCGCTGATAAACTATTGTCTGACAAGTAGACACGCACGTTCAAGAAGAAGAAGACACGCGTCTCGATCAAGATTCTACACCATGCGTCAACAAGACAAAAAAAAACGTCGTCCTGTTCTATTTCTTCTCACCAACAGAAACAGAGACATATTCGTGAGTTTCAGAGGCGTGGATCTTGAAGACTACAAAAAAAATATATATATATATATATATAATAACAAATAAATAAATACGCTGAGGAAGACATATATTGCAAGAACATCTACAAATTGAAGTAGACATACTTTTGTTATTGAGTGAGCAACTCATTATTAACGAGAGTGACTAACTCACTGATTGTAATCTCTGGTGAGAAGTGTACGGGTGGTGTATTAGTGCGTGGAAATTAGTAGAAGCATCACGGGCTACGTCATAACTTCTTAAAGAATCACTAGCCAAATCCAATCTATTGGTGGCTCTTAGTTTGAAAGAGTAGATGTTGGCATAATCTAGGCCAAACCTCTATAAAACGTGCACGCAGCTCTTCTATCTCTCGCTATTTTTTTAAGAGTACTTGGTTGATAGGAGCATATTGCACTTGACATATTCAGCTTACATTTGAATTCATATATTTGTATATATTAAATTGTTCATGCATAACCAAACTCAATTTTAATAATTCAACAAAATCTATCAAGTTTCCTTTGAGTGATTTAGGCTGTTTGTAGTCTCAATTGTCGTTCGATCTATATTAGAACTCTTTGTCACTCTCCCTACAGTGTAAGACACGTTTGATCGAACCACATAAATTTATTGTCCAGTTCATTGCCAATATAATCGGCAATAATATAGAACGTTGACATGATAATTTTAATTATTTTATTTTATTTTTTTCAAATTTCTTTTTAATTTTATTTTCCCTTTTCTTTTCTCTCTTCTACCATGTTGGACTTTCCCCATAGTGGTCGGCGAGGGTTGCGGGCCTCACCCAATGCCAAGAGCAAGCAGTTTTGCCTAGGGCTGCAGGTGAGGCCAACGTCACTCCGACCTGGCCTAGTAGCTTCACCTAGATCCAAGTGAAGCCACCTTGCCCGGGGCCCTAGGCTAGGGTTGCAACCCTCGCCGACCATCGGGGAGGGCTTCGTGGCTCTCACACACTGGCTGGTGATGCTCTAAAGGAAAATGAGAGAAAAGAAAAGGAAAAAAAAAGAATAAAATATTAAAAAATTCGAAAAAATGAAAAATTACTAAACAAAATTGCCACATCAGTATTAGTCAGATGGCCAACACCGGCTAGCATCCACGTTAAGGCCGGCTAGCCAAAATTAGTTTGATAGACTGAATTGATACCTATGTAAAAAGATGTAGAACTGAATTAATACCAATACAATATGTTTAAAGCTTTTTTGTATTTTTCCCAAAGATCTACATCGGTGGGCTAGGTGACATGTGGGTGAGGGTTATCGATCACAGAACACCTCTTCCATATCACAATTTTCAAATTAATTGCTTGAAATAATTATCAAAGCAATTTCGTAAATCGGGAATGCAATTTTACTAGCGAATTCCATTTCTAGTCTTGAATACCCCTTTATTCACATAAGGTTTTTGTTCTGTTTTTTTTTTTTTTTAATCTCAAGTGTTATGATTAAAGAAGCTTGCGCTAAGAATTGCGTGCGAAAAGGTTGGGTGTGCATAAGTGCATATATGGTGTAGATATTTTCTATCTACAAGGCTATAAATATTCATTGGTGAAAACATGCAAAGCTCGACCCGGCTATTGGATCTAACGTGGGCCCTAAATAAATGACTAAGATAATCAAACTTTGAGATAATTGAAGTCCGATAAATCCAAATCCATATCCCCAAGGGAAAATGCAACTTTTCTGTGATATTTTCTCTCTCAAGTTTGACATGCATGGTAATTTAATGTTTCCTGTTTTTATTGAGATTCGGTTGCCATTAATTGCCTCTGAGATAAATGTTCATTAGAAGTCCTAAATGTAAGGTTTGAACAAGTGCATATATGGTGTAGCTATTTTTTATATACAAGGCTATTGATATTCATTGGTGAAAGCATGCAAAGCTCGACCCGGTTGTTGGGTCTTGCGTGGGCCCCAACTAAAATATTAACATAAACAAACTTCAAGATAATTGTAGGCCGGTGAATATAGATCCAAACAATTTTTTCCCTAATTTCCAAAGGAAAACATGACTTTTTTGCGATATTTTCTATCCCGGGTTTGACGCGCCGGTCTCACGTTTCCTGCTAAATGTCAGTATGGTTATAATAGAACATTCAAAAACAATTTGAGCATCTCATACTAAATCACACTAAAAGCATGCAAAGTTTGACCTGACTATTGGGTCTCTTGAGGGCCCGAAATAAAAGATTAACATAATCATCCTCTTAGACAATTGAAGTCCGAAGAATCCAGATCAAGACAAATTTTTTCACGATCCCTAGAGGAAAACGCGAGTTGTCTACTATATTTTCTCCCTCGGGTTGAACGAGCAAAATAATCAAATATTTCTTTTTGTATTGAGGTTAGGTTACCATTAATTGCCTCTACATTTCAAATTCATTCACATTTTTTGCTAAATGTCGATATGGTTATAATAGAACATTTAAAAACAATTTGAGCATCTCGTACGGAGTCATACTAAAAGCAAGCAAAGCTTGACTCGGCTATTGGGTCTCATGTGGCCCCTAAATGAAAGATTAACATAACCAATTTTCGAGATAATTGAAGTATGGTGAATCCAGATCTAGACAAATTTTTTCATGATCCCTAGAGGAAAACGTAGCCTGTCTGCGTAATTTTCTTCCGGGTTGAATGTGCATGGTAGTCAAAGTTTTCTTTTTGTATTGAGGTTAGGTTACCATTAATTGCCTCTACATTTAAAATTCACCCACGTTTTCTTCTAAATGTCAGTATGGTTATAATAAAACATTTTAAAAAAATTTGAGCATCTCGTACTAAATCATACTAAAAGAATGCAAAGCTTGACCCAGCTGTTGGTTCTCATGTGGGCCCTAAATAAAATATTAACATAATCAGCCTTTGAGATAACTGAAGTCCGGTGAATCCAAATCCAGACAAACTTTTTGATGATCCCCAGAGGAAAACGCAACTTATCCGCGGTATTTTCGCCCTTGAGTTGACTGTACTTAATAAACCAACTGTCCTTTTATATTGAGATTAGATCACTATTAATTGTTTCTACATTTCAAATTCACTCACCTTTTCTGCTAAATGTCAGCATGGTTATAATAGAACATTTAAAAATAATTTGAGCATCTCATATTGAATGCTAGGACCATTAGCTCCCTAAATAATTATAGTCTATAAAGAATCTGATGAGCCGCATTTAATTCTACTCACCAATTGGAACGAAAAAGAACAACTAGGAAGGCATATTAAAAGGGGTCGAAATGTCCACCAGATCCGGATGATGCGTTCTAGGAAGTCAACGGTGTAACTGTCATCATCATATTGCAGCTCTAGTTTCAGTGCCGTCGATAAACGTGCCAATATTTTTTTATTAGGTTATAAATCTTACGAAGCTGAACGATGAATCTTCGAAGAGAAGGAAATTACTGCTCCTGTCATTCAATCCATTTTCTATCGCGAATGTCAGTGGGAGCTGATGAGATATTGTCAAATAAATCAAAGTTGCAGATTCGACATTCCCTAAGACCAATCAGGAACAAGTCTCTGATTAAGTTAACCGACACTTTTGTTGAAAGAATTGCATCTCACCAATCATTGGTTTTCGCTGATAAACTATTGTCTGACAAGTAGACACGCACGTTCAAGAAGAAGAAGACACGCGTCTCGATCAAGATTCTACACCATGCGTCAACAAGACAAAAAAAAACGTCGTCCTGTTCTATTTCTTCTCACCAACAGAAACAGAGACATATTCGTGAGTTTCAGAGGCGTGGATCTTGAAGACTACAAAAAAAAAAATATATATATATATATATATAATAACAAATAAATAAATACGCTGAGGAAGACATATATTGCAAGAACGTCTACAAATTGAAGTAGACATACTTTTGTTATTGAGTGAGCAACTCATTATTAACGAGAGTGACTAACTCACTGATTGTAATCTCTGGTGAGAAGTGTACGGGTGGTGTATTAGTGCGTGGAAATTAGTAGAAGCATCACGGGCTACGTCATAATTTCTTAAAGAATCACTAGCCAAATCCAATCTATTGGTGGCTCTTAGTTTGAAAGAGTAGATGTTGGCATAATCTAGGCCAAACCTCTATAAAACGTGCACGCAGCTCTTCTATCTCTCGCTATTTTTTTTTAAGTACTTGGTTGATAGGAGCATATTGCACTTGACATATTCAGCTTACATTTGAATTCATATATTTGTATATATTAAATTGTTCATGCATAACCAAACTCAATTTTAATAATTCAACAAAATCTATCAAGTTTCCTTTGAGTGATTTAGGCTGTTTGTAGTCTCAATTGCGTGCGAAAAGGTTGGGTGTGCATAAGTGCATATATGGTGTAGATATTTTCTATCTACAAGGCTATAAATATTCATTGGTGAAAACATGCAAAGCTCGACCCGGCTATTGGATCTAACGTGGGCCCTAAATAAATGACTAAGATAATCAAACTTTGAGATAATTGAAGTCCGATAAATCCAAATCCATATCCCCAAGGGAAAATGCGACTTTTCTGTGATATTTTCTCTCTCGAGTTTGACATGCATGGTAATGTAATGTTTCCTGTTTTTATTGAGATTCGGTTGCCATTAATTGCCTCTGAGATAAATGTTCATTAGAAGTCCTAAATGTAAGGTTTGAACAAGTGCATATATGGTGTAGCTATTTTTTATATACAAGGCTATAGATATTCATTGGTGAAAGCATGCAAAGCTCGACCCGGTTGTTGGGTCTTGCGTGGGCCCCAACTAAAATATTAACATAAACAAACTTCAAGATAATTGTAGGCCGGTGAATATAGATCCAAACAATTTTTTCCCTAATTTCCAAAGGAAAACATGACTTTTTTGCGATATTTTCTATCCCGGGTTTGACGCGCCGGTCTCACGTTTCCTGCTAAATGTCAGTATGGTTATAATAGAACATTCAAAAACAATTTGAGCATCTCATACTAAATCACACTAAAAGCATGCAAAGTTTGACCTGACTACTGGGTCTCTTGAGGGCCCGAAATAAAAGATTAACATAATCATTCTCTTAGACAATCAAAGTCCGAAGAATCCAGATCAAGACAAATTTTTTCATGATCCCTAGAGGAAAACGCGAGTTGTCTACTATATTTTCTCCCTCGGGTTGAACGAGCAAAATAATCAAATATTTCTTTTTGTATTGAGGTTAGGTTACCATTAATTGCCTCTACATTTCAAATTCATTCACATTTTTTGCTAAATGTCGATATGGTTATAATAGAACATTTAAAAACAATTTGAGCATCTCGTACGGAGTCATACTAAAAGCAAGCAAAGCTTGACTCGGCTATTGGGTCTCATGTGGCCCCTAAATGAAAGATTAACATAACCAATTTTCGAGATAATTGAAGTATGGTGAATCCAGATCTAGACAAATTTTTTCATGATCCCTAGAGGAAAACGTAGCCTGTCTGCGTAATTTTCTTCCGGGTTGAATGTGCATGGTAGTCAAAGTTTTCTTTTTGTATTGAGGTTAGGTTACCATTAATTGCCTCTACATTTAAAATTCACCCACGTTTTCTTCTAAATGTCAGTATGGTTATAATAAAACATTTTAAAAAAATTTGAGCATCTCGTACTAAATCATACTAAAAGAATGCAAAGCTTGACCCAGCTGTTGGTTCTCATGTGGGCCCTAAATAAAATATTAACATAATCAGCCTTTGAGATAACTGAAGTCCGGTGAATCCAAATCCAGACAAACTTTTTGATGATCCCCAGAGGAAAACGCAACTTATCCGCGGTATTTTCGCCCTTGAGTTGACTGTACTTAATAAACCAACTGTCCTTTTATATTGAGATTAGATCACTATTAATTGTTTCTACATTTCAAATTCACTCACCTTTTCTGCTAAATGTCAGCATGGTTATAATAGAACATTTAAAAATAATTTGAGCATCTCGTATTGAATGCTAGGACCATTAGCTCCCTAAATAATTATAGTCTATAAAGAATCTGATGAGCCGCATTTAATTCTACTCACCAATTGGAACGAAAAAGAACAACTAGGAAGGCATATTAAAAGGGGTCGAAATGTCCACCAGATCCGGATGATGCGTTCTAGGAAGTCAACGGTGTAACTGTCAACATCATATTGCAGCTCTAGTTTCAGTGCCGTCGATAAACGTGCCAATATTTTTTTATTAGGTTATAAATCTTACGAAGCTGAACGATGAATCTTCGAAGAGAAGGAAATTACTGCTCCTGTCATTCAATCCATTTTCTATCGCGAATGTCAGTGGGAGCTGATGAGATATTGTCAAATAAATCAAAGTTGCAGATTCGACATTCCCTAAGACCAATCAGGAACAAGTCTCTGATTAAGTTAACCGACACTTTTGTTGAAAGAATTGCATCTCACCAATCATTGGTTTTCGCTGATAAACTATTGTCTGACAAGTAGACACGCACGTTCAAGAAGAAGAAGACACGCGTCTCGATCAAGATTCTACACCATGCGTCAACAAGACAAAAAAAAACGTCGTCCTGTTCTATTTCTTCTCACCAACAGAAACAGAGACATATTCGTGAGTTTCAGAGGCGTGGATCTTGAAGACTACAAAAATATATATATATATATATATATATATATATAATAACAAATAAATAAATACGCTGAGGAAGACATATATTGCAAGAACGTCTACAAATTGAAGTAGACATACTTTTGTTATTGAGTGAGCAACTCATTATTAACGAGAGTGACTAACTCACTGATTGTAATCTCTGGTGAGAAGTGTACGGGTGGTGTATTAGTGCGTGGAAATTAGTAGAAGCATCACGGGCTACGTCATAATTTCTTAAAGAATCACTAGCCAAATCCAATCTATTGGTGGCTCTTAGTTTGAAAGAGTAGATGTTGGCATAATCTAGGCCAAACCTCTATAAAACGTGCACGCAGCTCTTCTATCTCTCGCTATTTTTTTTTAAGTACTTGGTTGATAGGAGCATATTGCACTTGACATATTCAGCTTACATTTGAATTCATATATTTGTATATATTAAATTGTTCATGCATAACCAAACTCAATTTTAATAATTCAACAAAATCTATCAAGTTTCCTTTGAGTGATTTAGGCTGTTTGTAGTCTCAATTGCGTGCGAAAAGGTTGGGTGTGCATAAGTGCATATATGGTGTAGATATTTTCTATCTACAAGGCTATAAATATTCATTGGTGAAAACATGCAAAGCTCGACCCGGCTATTGGATCTAACGTGGGCCCTAAATAAATGACTAAGATAATCAAACTTTGAGATAATTGAAGTCCGATAAATCCAAATCCATATCCCCAAGGGAAAATGCGACTTTTCTGTGATATTTTCTCTCTCGAGTTTGACATGCATGGTAATGTAATGTTTCCTGTTTTTATTGAGATTCGGTTGCCATTAATTGCCTCTGAGATAAATGTTCATTAGAAGTCCTAAATGTAAGGTTTGAACAAGTGCATATATGGTGTAGCTATTTTTTATATACAAGGCTATAGATATTCATTGGTGAAAGCATGCAAAGCTCGACCCGGTTGTTGGGTCTTGCGTGGGCCCCAACTAAAATATTAACATAAACAAACTTCAAGATAATTGTAGGCCGGTGAATATAGATCCAAACAATTTTTCCCTAATTTCCAAAGGAAAACATGACTTTTTTGCGATATTTTCTATCTCGGGTTTGACGCGCATAGTGACCCAATGTTTCCTTTTTGTATTGAGATTCAATTGCCATAAATTGCCTCTAAGAGATATGTTCACTAGAAGTCTTAAATGTAAGTTTTGAACAAGTGCATATATGGTGTAGCTATTTCTATCTACAAGGCTATAGATATTCATTGCTGAAAGCACGCAAAGCTCGAAC
>NW_027266620.1:0-72291 GCF_046630445.1 Rutidosis leptorrhynchoides
GATCGCGTCGGCAGCCAAGAAGAAGAAGAAAGTGTAGCTGTTTATGAGAATGGGCAGAAGATTATGATTTCTAATGAAAGCTAACTCGAGGACGGAGTAGGAGGACGTGACGAGCGAAACTCCAGCAATGATATTCTCCCAAATCCCACAACAAGAGAGAAGTTTAGTACCAAATCAGATGGATGATCAAATTTGAAAAGTTCAAATAAAAAGGGCTGCTGAAGCACTTCAATATGGGCTTTCTTTAGAATAGGGAAAAGTAAAAATTTATTCGCCAATTCATTCAATCTAACAATGATACATTAATGACAAGATGCAAAATGTAAAAAATTCAATTCATATCCAACAGATTATTTATTAAGCTTAGAAAAGGATATATACTTAATTAATTAAGCTGTCCATTTCCATTCTCCTCCATGGAGCACGTCCTTTGATGATTTCCCCTCTGCTTCGGAAAGAGGCTGTTCTCGAGCTTATTGACAGCAGCATGAGAATACTCGTCTGAGTTAAATCATCAATGCCATAAAGTCGTTTAGAGTCTAGCCAAAAGAAACTACTCCAAGTGATATGGCTTAATGCATTAAAGGTATTTTAAGTATCGAATTGATAGTTAGACGCCTTTCACACTTTAAAATATATCACTTGAGAAGTTACTTTTTGGCTCGACTTTAACAACTTAATGGCATCCGTCTATCCAAATAAAATAGATGAATACGGTCTCATGATTCTCTCACACTGCTGTGAACAAGTTCCAGGTCAACCCTTCCCGTCGTCCCTTGACCAATTAAGCCTATTTTAAGATCGATCACCGTCCACCACCACATTTTTTTTATATCTGCAAGGAAAGATTTGATTAATTTGACAAGGTTCAAATCTATATCTTATGAAATAATCCAGAGATCGTTGTCAAATTTGTTTCACACATGATTCAAGATCGTAAAATCCTACCCAATTCTTTAGGCTTTTTACAACGAGAAAAATAATCTATAGTAAAATTGTAACGAGTTGAAACTTTATAAAAATAATTCAAGAACGTAAAAATCATACAAGAAACTATTTAGCTACTAACAAGTTGAAACTCCAAATAATCATGCCGATCGCTATCCCTCCCTCTTTCTGACTAGTAATTTTTTTTGTTTTGATCAACGAAATAATCATGCGAAGGAAATAATCGTCGCTAAAGAAATCTCAAGAAGACAAACTACTAACGATCGATCATAGCTTGTTGTTATACCACAAATTGACAAATTTAAACAACCAAGAACAATTTTGTATGTAAAAAAACTTAAAGGCGCACACAAACTTACCTTTGTGAAATTTGACCGACCTCGAGAGAATGATGGTGTGCATGATTATCAATAATCCCTAATGTACGTATATATATACAGGAAGTATTGCGTGCATACCAATCAATCAATAGTCTTTAATTTTGTTTCCTCTTTTGTTTTATTTATTAAAAAATTTCTTTCAGAAATAAAATTGTGAAGTGTTAAAATTTAAAATTACAAACTATCTGGAAACCATCGATATCAACTTGGATAAAAAAAATTGTCATAACTTATTGGATTTTCAACTCGCCTCAACCAGACTCTCCGGAATACAATTGGATCAGTTTCCTACAACGGAATTATATTACCACCCCAACTAAGAGGATAGCTAAACTCATTGAAAGCGTGCATATTTTGGGCAACATCGAAGACCAAGCTAGAAATAATGGTATCCTAGTTTCACAAATTTCTGAGTAGCATTCCAATCCTAGAGACCAATCATGTATATCCTAATTAAGAACAAGATTATATCATCAAACTAAAACTAAAACTTTTTAAAAATATAAATAAGGGGCTCAAAATCCTCGATTAAATTGTCAAACCACATGAATTAAAACTATTGTTTGTTATCCTGTCTAGTTTCATAGGGAATAACTTAATACACTGTCCTTTCAATTCTAAGCTCTGTATAACCAAAACAATATGTGTCCTGTATTCTGTAGAACAAACCTGAAACAGAAATAGTTATGAGCTTACATTTCAAATTTTCATCATTGTCGAAACACATTTTTCGCCATGTTAAACTTCCACCACACCGATTCAAGGACTTGATGACGGAGCTAATATGGAAGAGTCGTGGCTGAAGCCTTAGTAGCGTCTAGGATGTCTAAGATTCTAACGGCGATGCCTGCAAACAGGCGCCTTAGAATGGAATGGCATCCTAGAATTTCGCTGCTTAGGAACTATTTGGTCTCTAGCAAAGTTTCTAGGAAACGCATGATAGGAATTAGCGGATGAAGGAGATCGAGGAATTGGACGCCAGGATATGATGAGATTGGAGGTTGAGATGGGGAAAAGCTCGCCTGGTAGGATTTAGTGACCAACGTAGGAGACTGATCACGCAGGGGACTAGGATATGATGATATTGGCATTTGCGAAGGGAAAAAGCTCGATTGCCGAATTGGAGAATAGCATACCGGAAAGTCTCTATCCAAATTAGTCGCAGGATCCGATGATGAATGATCAGTACCATACTTCTAAATGAGCTCTCTGGTTCTAGCAAAACGTTCCTCCTGGCTTTCAAAAGCGTTGCGTTCACCGACTTCCATTAAACGAGGTTTCTGAAACGACGACGTACGATCAGTCCATGATGACAAACCAAGGGAATTACTATAAGTTTGTTTCCCCAGTTTTCTTTTATTCGAAGCTGATCTCGACAAAGAAAAGTCTCTAGGCATTTTTCTAGATGGCAATTTCTCGTAATTTTCCTGATCAGCCATATCTTAGATTTGTTCTGTCCAGTTTCAAATTCGGGAAGCTCATCACGCCCAGGATTTTTAATACTTGGAATCCTAGAACTTGGTTCAGGCATCTGGATTCCCAAGTTCTTAGGACTTTCAATGGAATTTGACTTGGTCAAGGGTGTTTCTAGAAAATTACTGCTCGTCCATAGTGTTCTTCTTCAATTTATTAAGCTCGTCAACACAACTCTCATAATTTGGAATCCTAGAACTTGGTTTAGGAATCTGGATTCCCAAGTTCTTAGGACTTTCAATGGATCTTGACTTGGTCAAAAGGTTTTCCTGAAAATTACTGCCGGTCAAAGGGTAATTCTGCAATTTACCAACGAAATTTTTTTCTTCACAAGCTCCGTGCTACTTAGACCCTGTTGATTTGCAACGGATTCTGTTACAACAACGCCTTGCTCGTTGTCTGTTGTTGACTTTTTTCCGTCTCAGCAACTGAATTACTAGTAGTTGACAATTTTGCCCTTCGCCACACCACACAGCCAATGAGCGCGTCTTGATTCTCTTCAATGGCATACATTCCCTTGAAGAAGCCGTATTTGGCTAGTATCGTAATTATGACATCAGTGCGAGGGCATATGTAAAGATCAATACCCTCTGAGATTTTGGCAAGTCCAACTTTTCTATCTGCTTTGTAACCTTCCGCAACTTTTTTCATGTCAACCAATCCAGATTTTGAAGTCTCTTCTTTCCAGCAAAGTGACGTCACCTGAAAACCCAAATGTTAACATTATCAAATCTATTCAAAGGATATATATTACAGACCTGTACTTTGGAAAAAAAGACAATTATTTAGAAACGGAGGGAGTATTACATTGCATAACACTATCGACAAAAAGTATTATTTCTATATAAAGAGTCCTGAGCGGACAAAAATATTTATAATTTAGTCATATTTCTACTTTGGATGAGATGGGGACATTCCAAAGAGGCATGAGCTATTATCATTAATCCTCAAACTTCGTACTAGTTATTAATGAAATTTAAACTAATGAATATATCTACCAATTTCATAAAATCAGTTTTTGAATTCCCTATTTATAGAGTATTATTACTAGGGATAAGGGATGAGCTTAAATTAAAATCATTTGATCGCTGATTACTAATAACTGAATATAAGATTTTTAAATAATTAGCATATGGAAAACTAATATCACAAAGATAGAACCTAAGAACAAACCAGGGCTAGTGGTATGACATTTTCACATTCGAGAGACCAGAAGTTAGATCCTAAGGAAATCAAACATAAAAAAAGGTTCTTGTAGACATGCTAGGTATATCAAAGAAGAAGAAAATAAAACCTAAAACTAGCTACTCTTTGAAAACTGAATTTTTTTATTCACCGAGCAAAACATAATAACAAGGATAAATACCTTCCATTCCAAAGAGGCATAAGCTATATTAATCCTCATACGCCATACTACTCAATGAAGTTTAATTAAACTATTGAATATATCTACCAGTTTTATAAAATTGAAGTTTTGATTTTCCTATTTATAGGAGTATTACTAAGGATGAGATTATTAATAAGTGAATAGCATTTTAAATAATAAACACATGCAAAACTAATATCACAAATTTAGAACCTACGAGCCAAACAGGACGTCGTGGCTCACTGGTATGCCAATTTCTCATTCAAGAAATCGGAGGTTCGACTCTACGGAGGGTCATATGTTAAAAACTTTGCTCCTAGACGTGCTATGTATATCAGAGAAGAAAAAAATAGAACCTAAAAGAACTTCTGAGAAATTGAATTATTTATTTACCGAGCAAAGCAGATTAATAAGAGGTATTTCGTTATAATTAAGAAACTGGCATTCGATCTATGGGAACCATTCCAAAGAGGCATAAGCTACTGTTATTAATCCTCAAATGTCATGCTAGAGAATGAAGTTTAAACTATTGAATATATCTACCAATTTTATAAAATTAGTTTTCAATTTTCCTATTTATAGGAGTATTATTAAGGATGGGCTTAATTACAATCATGTGATTATACGTAATAAATAAATAATATTTTAAAATAATAAACATCCGCAAAACTGATTAACATCACAATTTAGAACGCACTAGCCAACCAGTGCATAGTGGCCGAGTGGTATGGCAGTTTCTCATTCGAGAGACTCGAGGTTCTCGTCTAGAGAGGATGACAAATTAAAAATTTACCCAAACGCGCTAGGAATATCAAAGGGGGAAAAAATAGAACCTCTACAAATGAAGAGGACAAAAAATGGCGGTTCTCTAGGTTAACCTAAAACTACTTTTTGGAAACTAAATCATTTATTTGTCAAACAAACCAGATTAATAAGAGGCGTTTCGTTACAAGAAACTAGCCTTCAACTTTCACATTTTTAAATACAACTATCGCTAGTTTTTAGAATTTTGAGACAATTCATGTAATGAGTTTTTCAGTTTTCCAAATTGTATCTACAAAGTCGAAAAACTGAAAATTATTTAATCACATATTTTTATACGTTTATAAATAAATTACTCCATAACTTTTATTATGAAAACAATATTTCAAACGAAAAAACTTTTATAAATATTAAAAATCACTCCTAAAAATTTTTGAACTATGAAGAACACAGGTAATCTTTTAAATATATCAAGTCTCATACCCTAGTTTAATTCACTCTTTTATTTTTTTGTGCTTAATTTCTTTGTTTGCTACTTATTCACCAGTTGTAATTTGTTCAGGATAACCTCAATACTTATAAAAGAAAAACCTTTGTAAGTTATTATATTTTAAACTCGATCCATATGTTTCCCCTAGACCTGCCCCATGCATCTGAACCGGACTCAAACATGGCATCGGTCTAGCCGGAACCTGGACCGGTCAAAATCACTGTGTTCTCGGTGTAACTGTATTGGTCCAAGCCACTATTCGAGTAAGGTTTTCTTTGGTACTCGCTTTACTCATCAAGAGAAGTTTTGTTTCAGCTGCTCAGAGCCTTTTATCAAGTTTTATTTTTCTTTCCCTTTGATGTTTAACTTAAAAATGTTCCACTATCGATGTTACTAATTAAGCATCATTAATTAGAAACACTATTTAAAACATCAACTAAATTAACAGTTGCCATCGTGTCATTTCAAGGTATTCTATAATTTCAGTCAAGAATTGGGAAAGTCTTAGGAAAGCAATACAGAGGCAACGACCCATAAATCAACTAAAATAAAATTTTTCTTTTAATCTTGGACTTTATAATTTCCTAGAATTTGGATAAAATTAGCCTTATTTTCAGTTCCACTTTTTTCCTGATGAGAAATAAATCTAAACACGATTATTAATTAGGTTTTCTTAATTTCTCTCTAAACCCAATATCTCAGAAGAAATACTTTTATCATCAAGTCCAAGCTTTTTAAATCTTCAATACAACTAATTAATTTGCATTTGGCTAATTTAAATACCAGTTACATACCTAAGTAGACGTGATCATGGATTACTTTGAATTGCGAAATACAATGAGTTAGAATATGATAAAAAAGATTTATTATCTTACCATCAATCCACGGTTCCTTGAGCGAGACATTCTTCAATGTACTTTTCAAAATCCCCTAGTTTAACTTTGCCTTTCACTTCTATATTTTCCGGCCACCTGACATTTGACATCTTTTCACCGCTACAAAATAAGAAAACCATAACATCAACAAAAATATTTGTTTATGAAAAACGGGTAATGACACCGATTTTTAAGGGACATAATTGTGAAGTTATGATTAAAACAAATTTCTACTTCTATTTCCCGTATTGAAATATTCAATTCGGAAAATAGAAGTCTTCCAAATGGTATTCAATATATACCTTTTAAAGAAAGCGACAACAAAGACGAGAACGGAGGAATTTAATCGAATGTGTCCATCCCAGATAAGCATTCGAGGAGCCATGATTTTGTGGACCCCCGGCTTTAAAACAGGTTATTATCATTACCCTTCTTAGGGGCAACTTCGGCTTTTCTAATGAGCAATGTTTGCATCCTTATATATTAACAAAAAATCCCAATTTCACAACGATCAGTCGAGCATATATTATACAAATTAAGACAACTATGATCGATCAAACAACAAAATTCCGCAAAACACGTACTTCGTTTTCAATTCAAATTAATTCAAGACATGGTAAAAAAAAATAAAAATTAATTCAAGTCAATTGTGCAATTTATTATTCCTTTTTTTTTTTTTCAAAACTGTCCCTTTAGTTTTATCGATCAATCTATATGCAGAATCAAGTCATCAACTTCATGAATTCAAATAGTCATTATGCAGAAACAATAACAAAATAATACCCCAAATTTTAATTAGGAAAATCAAAGAACATTCAGATAATCCTACCATGTGATTAAAAAATATCCTGGCAGCAATCAGTACAAAAGTTAATTAAATTAACATCGATCTTGTTTCAATTTTATTTTCTTTTCAATTAACATGCATAATCCGTTCATA
Source organism: Rutidosis leptorrhynchoides (assembly GCF_046630445.1). NCBI lineage: Eukaryota > Viridiplantae > Streptophyta > Magnoliopsida > Asterales > Asteraceae > Rutidosis > Rutidosis leptorrhynchoides. The sequence continues at coordinate 7,235 of NW_027266620.1, forward strand.
TTCCCGGTTTCTTTTTGCGCCGGTTCGTTAATCAGGCACTTAAAAAACTGATCTTTTTTTAATTCCCAGAGAGGTTCTTGACTCTCAAAGGAGAGGGCGAATCATACTTCTGATTAAAAAAATTTAAAAAATAATTATAGAATAGAATAATGGTTTGATTGATTACCTGGAAAAAATAAAATTGAAGATAAAAATCAATGATCAATTGGGATTTTATCGACGATGGAGTTTATCGCCCAGTAGAAGGTTTTACTGCTGCCGCCCGCCACCCTTTGCCTTTTGAAATACACAAAATAAAATAATTTTGACAAAAATAATCATTTGGTTCATGTTTCAAATATTTTTGAATTATTTAGTCTCTCTAAATATAAATAGAATTAAATTATTCTTTAAACGTTATTTTTGAACTATTTAGTCCCTCGTTCATTAGAGACGTTAAGTTTGGCCGATGTGTCAATTTTAGTCAATCATAACTTGACACGTGTACACGACGTGTAAAAAAATTACAGTTAGACTTTCTTATCCCGATTTAAAATCGAACCGGACAGAAATCGAACCGAAATTAAACCGAAACTAAAATGAGGATTAGACTAAAATAAATATTCATGTAGGGACCTGTTCGTCATATCATTAAAATATCATCTTCTTCCTCACTTTCGTCGTCCGAATCCTCCTACTACTATGTACTAGGAATTTAGTATGTATGAAATTAAAGAAAGAATTCAGACTAATTTTTGGAAAAATTCAGACTTTTTCAATTAATTAAGGTTTTAATTATTCAATAAAAGCTCCAAAGCTGACCAACCCACGTTTTCACTCTCCACTGAAGCTTCTCCACTAGTACTAGTGTTGATGATGGAGTCGCCGTCATAATTAATCTGATAAAAATTCATATAATCTTCATAAGCCATCAGCTCCTCCGACAACAACGTCTTCATCTCCTCACCGCCACCACCTACTGCTTCCTCATGATCAACCACCGGTCCGTTAGACCCATTTGAGCCGATCAGATTCAAATCCAGTTTTGAATTCAAATTCAGTTTTGAGTCTAATTCATTGGGGAAATTGACTTTAGCTTTGCTTCCACGGATTTTTCGAGCTTCTTTGTCGTAAGCGCGTGCCGCTTCTTCCGCAGTGTCGAACGTGCCCAGCCACACACGGACACCTTTCCTCGGATCCCGAATCTCCGCCGCGTATTTACCCATGGTCTCTTCTTCTTCGTCGGCTTCTTCTTCTTCTTCGTCGGCTTCTTCTTCTCTTCACCGGCAACGGCAAATCGTTTCCCGGTGACAGAGTGAGCATCGTGATCTTTAGGTATTTGAAATTAGGGTACAGTACTTTTGTGAACAGTATTGTCGAGACGTGAACATATTTGATGCTTCCCGGAAACTTCGTTTCCGGGTTTACTAAACTTGGGTCAGGGGAGATTAATTAAGGTTAAACCGAAAACAATGTTTCCGTTTTAAGATTAATTAAGAATTGGACCGGAAAACATTGAATCCGTTTTAAGCTTGGACCGAAAACAAGGTTTTCGGTTTAGGTTTGGACTGAAAACAAAATTTCTGTTTTAAGCTTGGACCGAAAACAGTGAATCCGTTTTAAGCTTAGACCGGAAACAATGTTTTCGATTTTAATTTTTTATTTTAATTTTTCTAGAACCGGAATCATCGATTCCGGTTTCAATTTTTTTCGTTTCTCCCTCTAGGATGTTTGCTTATCTTCTTCTCTGTAGTTGTGTTCTGTCACAGAGATGATGAGAAGTTGCTTTTATATAGCTATGAATTGCTAAGAGAGATTTCACTTTTTAATAAATTATATTATATTATTTAATATTTATTTTAGAATATTCGACTAATATCCATGTATGTTAATATGTATATTCATGTATGTGCACAATAATCTCGTAATTTTTTGTCAACATGTAGTAATTTCGTGCATATCTTTTTCTTTGCGACGCATAATGATTTAAATAATACTCTTATCATAATAATAATCGGTTTTTATTCTAGTATATAAAGTCAATCTTTTGAGGGTATATAAAGTCATTCATTATCTTTTTATTCTAAATATTACTCCTCCTATATTTTTTTAGTGGACGTTTTGGCTTGTTTTGGCAATATCAATGTCACATTTTTCAAGACAAAATTTATTTTTATTTTACTATTTTATCCTTTTTATTTTTATTTAAATAATATTCTCTCACTTCTTTTTATCATAATGAAAAGAAAAAAAAAAAAAAATATGTAAAAGTTACCTTAAAATTCTAAAAACGTCATCTATTTGAAGACAAAGAAATTCTCTCAAAACGCCATCTATTTATATACGGAAGGAGTACATATTACCACCATTAGCTAATTTTATCTTTTTATGATAAATTTTATTTTATTTTTGGATAATCACCGCCAGCTAAAATTGATTCTTTCTTATAGTTGAAATTAATCATTGGTAGAGTAGTAGATAGCTTTCACTTTCTATTATTATTTATTTCTAGAATATTCGTCTAATATCCTTATATGTTAATATATGTGAATCTATGCATATGCATCCGGTTTTAATTTTAATTTTTTTTTCCTTTGACCGGATTCCATGAATCCGGTTTCAATTTTTTTTTCTTTTTTATTTTTAATTTTTCTTTGACCGGATATATTGAATCCGGTCTTAGGATTTAACTAATTACACCATAATTAACTTAAAATCGGAAATAAAGTTTCCGGTAATACTACCTCTGTTCACCTTCCGTCTAATTTTTATTAAAATGTTTACCTTAATTAAGGGAGACATACATTTATAATTTTTCCTTTGGATTGACGAACAGGCTACATATTCATGTTTATTTCAATCTAATCCTCATTTTAATTTCGGTTTAATTTCGGTTCGATTTCGATCCGGTTCGATTTTAAATCGGGATAAGAAAGTCTAGCTGTAATTTTTTTACACGTCGTGTACACGTGTCAAGTTATGATTGGCTAAAATTGACACCTCGGCCAAACTTAACGTTCCTAACGGACGAAAGACTAAGTAGCTCAAAAATTAACGTTTGAGAGACAATTTAATTCGATTCATATTTAGAAAGACTAAATATTAAATAATTCAAAAATATTTGAAACAAATGATCAAATAATTACTTTTGCCAAATAATTTTATTTTTATTTTTATATATAAAAAAGTACTCCTTACAGTACTCGTATTTTGTTTTTATATCTAGGGTTTGGGTAATGTATCAGTGTGGGTCCCACCACCTGGGTGGAAATAGCGAGAGAGGGTGATGAGGCTTCCTTCATTTTGACACCTGTATATAACAAGCGAGGTGGCAAATTGGATACGACTTCGATTATTTATATTTGTTTTTTATTCGAGAAAATAGGATAGTCGCGCTTTTTCTTTTTTTGATAATTGATAGTCGCGCTAAATGAAAAAATATATATATATATAAAAAGAAAAACTATCTAACCTCAAATTAGTTCGTGAAATTTTATGATTATGGTTTGGTATTTTTTATGTTGAAAAATGTTTTTCGAGATTCAATGTACAACCTCAAATGAAAAGGATGATGACGATATCTTAATTTATTCAATCATATTTTGATGGATAACATATATATAAATTAAAATATCACGAAATTTCGAGAGAGGAAAAAAGGCGATGTAATATTCATGTATTTGATTGTTTAATTCATAATGTAAGAAACATGTGTATATCAAATGATTTTATGAAGTTACACAATTGAACGATGCCTTGGTTAATTGAAGATGCTATTTAAGTGATCGGTCATTGATCAATAAATCTTACCAATATCTATCGATCTCTACGGAGATCAGAAAGATCTAAATTACATATGTGAGTAAAATCTTCATTAATTATATATATATATATATATATATTTTAAGTTGTAATTTATTATTTTATTAATTAATAGTGAAAATATATAAGTTACAAAATGAGAAGAGTGTTGTAAATATTAAATCCATTTCAATACATAAAAGTAGAAATGATGAGAAAATCGATCGTTGATTAATCAAGAATCAAAACACGATGTTATAGAGGTAGACAATAATAAAATCTTATTATTTGAAATTAAGAGATCCAGGACTTGAGGGCATAGACTTAACGCTATCAAAAGGCGAGTCCAAACCTGCTCCAAAGGCCGATCGGATCAACTTCTCAAGACTTCTCCAAAGATCAATTTTAGCATGGAGCAAAAACGTCTAGAAAACTTAGCCCAGTAAAGCTCGAATCCCAACCGAAAAAAGGCCGAAGACAGTGTCTTTCCCAAACCCTAAATTGAAATCGAGAAAACAGCTTCCAACAACAAAGCAGTCGAACAAATGACTCAAAGCCATAATGAAAAATTACCAAATAATAACAATGGACTGAATCGATAAGTATCCAAAATCTAAGCCTAAAATCTAACAACAAAAAGCTAAAAACTAAAAAACTACATCAAACCTCCACATTTCCTACACTCGACCATAACAAATCGGAGACAACACACCCTGATGGAGCCGCAGCAGCCAAATCCTTACCTACTCGAACAACCAGAGAAGCCCAACTGATCCACGACTCGACTGCACCCTCTGTCACCCACCAACCACATGCCACGACTCCAGGAAAGCCCAATTATATTACTTCATTGTGTACAAACAATTTTTTGAAGTACATTGTGTACGAACAATAGAGTGACTAACATGACAGAAATCAGCAAAAGTTGATAAAAGTATATACTATAGAACGCCAAAACTTTTTTTTGGTCAATTAGAACGCCAAAACTTTATTGTCATTCGTGACATCAGTCAAGAGTATGTTGCCCTTTTTTTTTTTTTTGTCTTGATGAAAGTCTGTTGTGTTGTTTAACAATTCGATGTACATGTCATTAATTAGAAAGAATAATGTTGCTGCAAACTGCTGGGTTCTTCACATGTGGTCACGGTATCTGCTGAACAGGTCTGGAGCAGTTTTCGTTAGTTGGCAGTTTTCCGTTCAAACCTCATTGATTCCATTAGATATGATCCGATCCTCATAGAAGTCAGAATGGGAAACTAGTAATATGGTAAATCTCGGTTGATTCGATTCAGCTCATTGAAGATATGATTTGATTTGGAGCTTTACTTTGTTTCCTTGTTGAGAAAGGAAACTTTTCACTAAAAGAGAAGTCAACCATTCATAAGATTTGTCAGTTTAATTGATCCCGATTTCAGTGGGATTCTGTGAAGGTGATTGTCGAGTTAATGCTGAAGATTCTGATATGATTTGATTCGGCCTGAAGCAGTATATAAAGAAGACGAAGAGACAAATCAAAAAAAGCACTTTTTCACCTTCTTCATTGTACTTAAACGAAGCACTTCCAAACTTTGAGAGTTGTTATCACAGTGCATTGTGTTGTAATACTTGTATCTGAAAGAGGGTTGCAAGAAGCCCTTGCCCGTATTGGTAAGGCACATCGTGTAAGTCCTAGACTGTGAGAGTTAGGCAGTGTGAGGTAAGAGCGAAGAGTACACTTAGTAAAATAGGAGGTAGGTTATATATGAGCGAGTTGTAACCCGAGTACTGTCCTGTTGTTACAAAGATAGTGGAATACCGTTTTACCTCTGGGCTAGGCCCCGCAGATGTAGGAAAACCGAACTGCGTAAACATATCATGTGTGCCTTTTATTTTCTGCACTGTGTTTTATATTGCTGTGCTAACAGCCTCCTGTGAGCGCACTTATTGTTTTAACCTGTGATTATAGTCAGTATCACCTTCAAATAATAATACACCGGTCACGGAATACTTTTGTTAAAACCTTCCATTTTGTTCAACCTAGTAGGTACTACAACAGTAGTTTTCAGTTTTTTTTTTTAAAAAAAAAAAAAATCGACATTAAACTTTACATAACAATTTGTTCTGCCCAAAGTTAAATTCATTGGACCAAAACTAAATTTGGATAGAGTAGGCTAGCATTACTGTAAGGATTGGTTTTAAAGTGGGCTTCATTGGAACAAAGGACAGATATGGGCCAAGCAGATAACTTATCCAACATCCATAAATCTGTTGCCTGATTTTGATTGCCTTGGAATCCAAAATCCAAATCTTTTGAGGTTAAATCCTTATCGAAGTTGGGCCAAAAAATATACAAGTGTGGTAAATAACTTTGTCGCTAAATCATCTTTGATTAGGTCTTCTCGAAGACTAATCCCTCTTCGATGTTTGAAACTTTCAAGCAACTATGTTTTCTTCTTCTTTTTTTTTAAAAAAAATATTTCTTTAGAAAACAGAGTTTTTCAGTGACAAAGAGGAAATGAAGCAACTAGGTAAATACAAACCTCGATAATATATATATAAAAAAATCTCAATTAATAATTTTTTTGTCTTGGAAATGTGATTTTAAAGGTAATTTTATGTTGATAAATTAATAATCTCGATTTAATAAATTTTAACGGTCATGACAATAATTTTTTTATATTTTTAATACAATCTATCCATAAATTCTCATCGTTCACTCTCATGAGTCAAACCTCCCACCTTTTAAAAAAGGAAATGTCGAACCATTAGATAATCGTCTTTATTGTCAACCATTCAAGATCGCATTCTCATAAAAAAAACACTTATACTTTGTTTGTTTGGGAGGTTAGGAAGAGTTAGTAGAATAAGGATTAAAGTTAACCCTTATTTGGTTTAGAGGGTTCAACAAGGGTAAGATGTTCGAAAATTTTCTTGAAGGTTATGGAGGGTTAAAATGTTTAATTAAACACACAAATTCCAACCCTCCAAATCGGTGAGTTATGGAGTGTTAGAAATATTGTTGACATAAATTATCCTTAATTTTATTTCTTTAAGACTCTCTCTCCCCTGGAAATTCATGTTGATAATTCTCTCTTTCACTCATCTATTTATTTCATTTGTATTAATTTTTTATTAATATTTTTTTGGATATTTTCGTTTTTAATTTTTCTCTTTTTCTGTAAGTACTTACCCTTTATTTGGTTATTTATTCATACTATGAACTGAAAAAATCGATTAGAATTTCTTTTTCAGTTTAAATATATTTTATTAAAATGAACGATCTTACTTCGACCATGATAATCTAAAATTATATAAAAAAAAATTAGAAAAAATGAATGATGGTAATTAGTATTTGTATTAGTTTTTTTTTCTTTAGAACTTTTACTATTCATAATTTCATACATTAGCATGTTTTCATTTATATTTAATAATTTTTTTTATATATATTACAATTACTTTATTTGTTAATGCATATTATGATATCTTAATTCTTAGATTGTGTTTAATCATATCGTTTAATAAATCATAAATTGATTTCAAAAAAGAAAATCATAAATTGAGATAAGATCAAAATAGGAAATGAAAATGGGATAAAATAAAATAAGTAATAAGGTTAAAATTGTAATTGAAAATTTTTTATTTTATTTTTACTGCTAACCCTTCTTGTACTCTACCTTCGTTCCAAACACAACAAAGATTACTTATTTTACTGACATTTACTTTACTCTACTATACCTTATTGTACCTTACCTTAATAACCCTTCCTGCCCCCAAAACAAACAAAGCATTAAGTATTGTTTAACTTCACACATTATAATATGCACATTAATCCTCTCGAGTTTCACAGGAAAACATCAATGTGATCATATTCAAGAAGAACAATTGATTGAACAAAATAGATCGAACTCACATTAATTTTAATCAACAATCATAGACAAAAATCTGAATGTTTTGATTCTATCTTTCACTTGAAACGTTCACCTAATATAGCAAAGCTAGGTATCTGATCAATCTAACGTTGTAAGGAATTGTGAAGCTTCATTACATCCCATCAACAAGTAAATTCAAACTTTCAGGACGATCGACAGACAATGTAACACAAATAGATGCTTCTCAATAATACAAATACAACATGACAAACACAACGTGCCTACATGTGCAAGAACACGTACACTTGCTACTTCTTTTTTTCCCTAGATAATGTACATTTTTTTTTTTTTACAAAATTAATTATAATATCATCATGTTGATATAAAATTTTGAAAAATAAAATCACTGAGAGATATTGAAATTTGAATATTTTCGGATCGGCCGAAAATTAATCACAAGCATGTATCCAGAACCACAAGATCACAATCTCAATGAGAAATCTAGGGCCACGAAAATTTTTGATCGAGTAAATATGAGCCATTGGATACTACATATCGTCCACAAATACAATATTAACGTATGGTATGGAGACATCACACACGACAAAAGCCAATTAATACGTGATTTGTCTTTGCTCTATGCACAGAAGATTTCAATAATTGAACATGGAATATGTAAACGGGACATGTGGTCTAGAACTTCTTCTTAGGCAAATTTTAATTGTACGTAATTTGTTTTCGTAAATAGTTATTTCGTCTATGTAATTATGACCTTCTGTTAAAATTTTGACTGAGAGCAATTGGTAGGTACTAATAATGATCAACTCCGGCTTAGAATGATTTCGATCAGACTGAAATTGTCTTGTTTTCATGAGTCTTGGAATATTGGTACTATATTGTTTTTCAATTATTTTTTGAAATCATTTTTGAGAGTCGAAATTAACACGGAAATTAAAGTTTCGAATTTTATTTTTGATAGACAAGGAGCTGATTTACTATTGATTGAAGAGTTAATTAATAATGACCGAGCTATATATTATGTCCGAACCCTAGCCCTCCAAAATTGAGTAAAAATCATAAATATTATGGAACAACACCATTCACGAATGAAAGTTAAAAAGGAAGATTCCAATTAGTAGCAGACTAAATAATTATCTTTTGGAGCGTTTATGCAAGTGATTAAAAAAAAGGCTATAAGACAATAATCGTACCATCACGTTTACTTGATTCGTGAACTAAATTCGATGTTTTGCTAATTAAGGCATGATTCCATTACGATTCTAAGATTTCACGTACAGTTATGAGTTTATCGAGAATCAGAGACATCCACTAGTTTAGGCTCAATTCTCAAGTTTTCCTAAATTATGCAGACCATCATTTAAATTAGTGCTCCTTTTTAAATTCCTCTTTGGTGATATCAACAGAGGATGGAAATATTCGTTCTGATATCTCGTCTCCATGGAAATTGCTGAGAAATTTCTCCATCGCCAAGCCAAGCATATGTGCGGAATTATTTCCTTTTATTAAGTATTCTTTCATAGCATGTATCTTCTTAAAGGATAGTAAGATTTATTTTATAAATTATAAGTTAATCACCTCAGAGATCTTGGATTGGATCCACGGGGTAGTCTGTTTTTATCAAACTTGCAGGACTAGATTTTCATCCGATCGATACAACCACACCTGGTCACCTTAATTAACATTAATAATATTTTTCTTCGTTTTATAAGGAAAAAAAAAAGGAATGACTATTATTGAACTATTATTGAATAAATCTTAGAAAGCGGAAATCGGGATGTAGTGATCATATATATATATATATATGTAATTTTTGTTTAGTTATACATCATGGCAAACAAACTCGTATCATTTCACATGAAATGGATTGACAAGATATTTGACAAGATTTTGGTTAAGCAATTTGTAAATTTCTAGTTTAAAGATGAATTTTATTTTCGGAAAGACATAGTTTTTTTCTAGCAACTGAAAATATGTACAATATGAAATATCTAGAACTAAAACAAGCACATCAAAGAAAATTAAAATTATTTGCACCAAAACACATTATCTCCCCAATGAGTTAAAAAGGATGCAAATAGCAATGGCATCATGTAATGCTTGTACAAAAATTAAAGACATAGTAATTACTATAAATAAGAGTGAAGGGCAACCATAATCGATTGTGAATTTCTTCGTACAATTTTAAATTCTCATTTTTTTCAACGACATATGTATACGAGAAAAGTGAAATCCTTCAAAGTTAATTAAAACTATTGTATCATATATTTGCAACAATCCTCCCCATACATATACATATATATATTACATCCGTCACAAAATATATGATGTTTTTAGGTTTCAAATTCATTTATATAGATATGCAATTATTGACTAAATACATATCTATATGAATGAACCTTAAAACATAAAACATCGTATATTTTTAAGAGGGAGAATAAAATGTAATACAAACCCTAGCTCAAAATGATCGTTAGATATCTAAAGATACCTTACAAAAAAGTTTTCGAGTCGAAAAGGAGAAGATTGATAACTAATGAAAGATGAAGGAGTCCAATCACATCAGAGCGAAAGAATCACGGATTGGCAAAAATGCAAATGCAGAAGATAACAAAACAATACAGACTAGACTTAGCAGCTTCTCAATCTCAAAAGATAAAATAAACATATGGCCATATGTATTAAATAATACTATATATTCATATGCATATTCATTCACGGACTCCATCATGTTGATCATTATCATACTCATATGTTCATAATCCATCTCATTCTCAAAATTTCACATGGTTTCATTGCTTTATTGTTTCATCATACATCTTTGTCACTCCTCAATTTTTGGGCATGCAAAATGGAAAACTTATTTTCTTTCATACTTCATTGATTCAATATATTCTCCTCTTAGCTCTACTCAGTCATTGCTTGTTTCTAAATTAATTAATTTGTTGTACAATAGAAAATGAGTTTTTTTTTTTTTTTAATTATAATTTATACGCCAGCCATTGCTAAAAGGACCTAAATTTGAGAATCATGAATCATATTATGCCCCTTTAGCACATTTATCCCACAATTTTAATAATTAATTCATGATCTTCAAGAGACAAAATATAGTAGTTTATGATCGAGTCTTTTCCTTGTCTAAATTTAGGTCCATGAAGCTGGATATTGCGTGTTTTTGTGAAATGAAAGGTTTTTTTTTTTTTTACCCTTTCCGTTTGAAGGCTCATTGGTGTATTCTAGATTTTTCCCGCTGCCAAAAGTAAAAAAGGAAAAATATTTTTAGCATTACTGACTTAAACCCCGAGTACCCAGCATGTGTAAGGCTTCCTAAAATGGCAGTCTACAGTTCCAATCTACTAGTAGAAGCCTAGCTAAAACAAACAAAAGAAACTTTATTAATAATTAAGAACAAAAGGAAAGTTAATCAGATGATTATTTTTTACTAATGGAAACAAGCTAATTAAAAGTCATCCTAGTACGAGACAAAATTAGATTATAAACATTTACTTTTCATTTTTAAATGTACTAACATCTTTGACAATGTAATTAGGTAGATAGCTACTTGAATATTTAACACCTGAGGTTTCTCACGATCACTTCTAGAATTTAGCTGCTACAAATAACTTTTACAAACTGTTGTTAGAAATTTCTAATTAATGCCTGCCTGGACGTAGCAAAACTTGAATGTGGATCCGGCAAATGAAGAAAGTCGACGCCAACGTGGATGCGATGAAAAATTCGTCAACTTCTTGATAATCATAAAAAATATTTTATTGGATGGATTCTTAAATATTATGCTATCAATATTATGAAAGAAATAATTATCCCACTATGTTGCTAGGTTTTCACCGAGGAGCACTTCTCATGAAAATCGAGCATAAATACTCCAACTCTCACTAAAGAATAAGGTCGAAAGATATATAGTATTTAAAGATAAGAATAGTGGATTTAAATTGTCTCTGAAATGATGAATATCATATATCTAGTCTCTAGACATTTATTTGAAATGATATGCTACTATATAACTTGAAGTCAACATGTTTTTTTATGAAACAACACAACTCTTCAATTTCAAGTGTTCCTTTGGGCCAACTTGATTTGGTTCAAATGAATTTCGCTTTTGATCAATTTTATATAAAAAAAAAAATCAAGATGTCAAGTTTCATAACCTTCAAACCGATCTAAAAATTATGTCTTCTAATCCAAATCATGTCAAACCAGGTTCTGTGTGCATTTTATGCTTTGATCGAAAATTTCATAGTGTTTGTCAAACTAGTTTTTTGCAATCATGGTTCGATCAAACCATTTATAGTTCAATGCCTTATACTTTCATTATAATTCTTCTTTCTCGTGGGTCCTTATATAATTTAATCACTAACGCATCGTAATTTTCCAACAATTACATTTAATAGTGTACACCGAAATTGTATGTCAACGCACAATTCTTACCGGATGATTTGTTAGGACCTGCCACTTCGATTTCGACATCGAATTGAATAGGAAATGAGGTCGTAAAATGTAAACTAGAATGGCAAAACTGGAGCAATCGAAGACTATATATTAATTAAAATAATTAATTAATTACATCAAATCAAATCAAAATCTTCCAATGAACAAGTGAGTCAGCACTTTACGTGTATGTGCCAAAGTCTATGAAGATCTATACAGAGATACCTACGAATTCTATAAAGTTCATACAAATCCTGCAAATTTGATCCAAGTCTTGCCTAGTTTTGGTACTATAAAGATAAACTTTGAGCTGTGTTAACACATGGAAAATAACCCGTAATGGTCTGTAGAGTCGCCCCAAAAATTTTAGGCAAGTTTTATGAGAGATATGTAGAGTCGCCTTCATAATTGAAATAAGAATCTCTGTCATAATCTATACATATAATATACTATTCTATACTAATAAACAGGTAAAAGAAAAACAGTGATAATTAAGGACTTCAATTTTCTCCGTTTTGTTTCATATGTATAGACTATAGTGTTATACTCTGTGACTGTGTGCCTTGTTTTTTTTTTATCTAGACTACTTGATATTTAATACAAAATATATCTACCAACTTATAAGTTAAATATTCTTCCTAAATTTTTACCATTTCCCGTTACCATCGGTATATGAAATGTACAATATATGAACATTTTCTATCGAAGAAATAAATATGAACATTAGTTGGAAATGGAGTTATAATTATGTATTTTGTAATGTAACAAAGATGCCAACTAGCAAATCTTGGCAATTTGCCTTCTGAGTCAGCCCTAGCTTAGAGTCTGCCCCCATCTTCACGTGAATGCCTTCCAAGTTTTATTTTGTTCACTTCCTCACTTCACTATATAACAATTCAACTCTTCCACTAAATCTTTACCTCACCAAATCTAAAACAAAATAAAAAAATGGAGTCATCCTCCAAGAGCTCAGCTGCTCTCTTTCTCATTTGCATGCTTTTCATTTCCTCAGCTTCCCCAATCCTTGGCTGTGGCTCTTGTGGTAAAAAATACCCTCCAAAACACCATCACAAAGGTGGTAGCCCTAAAACCCCTAAACTGCCCCTCCCCCCACTTCCTAAATTGCCAGTTCCTCCGGTAACCGTCCCTCCGGTGACCGTCCCTCCAGTTACCGTCCCTCCAGTTATTCCCAAGCTACCACTCCCTCCAGTTCCCAAATTGCCCCTCCCTCCACTTCCTAAATTGCCAGTTCCTCCAGTTACCGTCCCACCAGTACTAAACCCACCTAGTACCGGCGGCGGCAGCGGCGGAAAGGCGTGCCCACCACCACCGTCTACCACCCCGGCTGCTCCAACATGCCCCATTGACGCATTGAAGTTGGGTGCTTGTGTAGACCTATTAGGAGGATTAGTACACATTGGACTAGGTGACCCTGTTGTCAACCAATGTTGTCCGGTTCTAGCCGGATTAGTTGAGCTTGAAGCGGCTGCCTGTTTGTGTACAACTCTTAAGCTCAAGTTGCTTAACTTGAATATTTACGTTCCGATCGCGCTTCAGCTTCTTGTTACTTGTGGAAAAACTCTCCTCCTGGCTACACTTGCTCTCTTTAAGAATATCTATCTAAATTCAAAGTATAAGTAAGTATATATTACATGAACCCTAATTATTATATCACTTGTATTAGTATATGCTTAATAGGTGAATTTTAACAATGTTATGGTAGACTAGTTGTAAAGTAGTGAAATACTCATAAAAAATTTACTATAGGCAAAAAAACATGTAAATTATATGACTTGGAGCTATCTGCTTGCCTTTATATATATATATATAAGGATAAGGATAGGGATAGGATAGATTCACTTTTAAGTTAGATTTTTTAATATATAAATAATGTTTGTCTAATGTATGACTGGAAATTATCTCTTGCAGGTTGATGGATTAATGGCGAATTCGTTGGTGAAATCGACATGAGAGGATGTCGAGCTCATCTCTCTTATTTTCTAATTAATGTTTGGTTATATTGATTGGTCGCCCAATTTGTAATTTTTTCCCCTTCAGATTGTTGTTATGTGTGCTTTGATTTTGTTAATTAATTGAGGAAGCAATCAAAAATGATTTTCTTCACATGTCTTCTTCTTTATTTTTAACTACCAGCACGTAAACTAGCTAGTCTTATCTCTTTCGCATGTGCAACAAATAATATATAATTGAATCCAAAGAAAGCAAAAAAAAATATTAGTAGAGTAGAAGCTCCCCATACGTTGCACCAACTTTAAAACGCTAATATCACATTATTTATATCTAATTATAACATTGTTCCAATTTCAATATCGATAATCGAATTTGTATTCTATAAATTGATTCAAAATCGCTAGACCAAAATTAAACTGAAAAACTCATCATCTATGGTAATATCAATTATCGATATTGATTCGTCCACGGATGAAAAGTAGAAAGTGGTGAAGAGCACGTGCTTCTTGTATGATTGTACTCGGTCTTGATTTTAGGAAGGAGAAGGACTCTGAAGAGAGTGGTTGAGCGTCTGCGGCCTACCTAGGCCAACAAGGCTCACCTAGAGGCCGATAGCTAGGCTAGACTCTAGGCATGGACACTGCTCTCGGAGCCGAGAGGTGTCGAAGTGTGTCTGTCGCGTGTGTTGTGTCTCTAGTGATAGAGAGAGTGTACGGAATCGAGCTAGTGAGCTTAGGTTGTGTACAATCAAGTGATGGGACTCTTGTGAAATATGTCACGTCAAGAGCTATTTATAGGGAGTCACTAGGGTTTATCCGGAAGTGACCATTATGCCCCCGAGTGCAAATCAGGACCATCAGGAGAGGGGGACTGAGAGACCCATGCAGAGAGGGTTTTCCTATCGGTCTTTGTCTAAGGGTCTTGGAGTTGTTCTGTGAGGTCAGGCTCCTTCCTTGGGCGAGCTTCCCCAGGCGGATCAGGGTGGCCTACCCTCGGGTTTCGGTCTTTCCGAAAGTCCTTTCCCTATCATTTGCCCCCTTTCTTGTACGAAGAGTGATCTTCGTATAAGAAATGAGATTGTGCTGGGCCTTTCGGAACGTATCAGTTCGATCAGGGTTTAGAAAGTCGACGCCACTGAAGAAGCTTTCGGCTCGTTGTGGCACGCGTTCTTCATGATGTGGGCTTTGAGTCATGAACGTATTCATGAGATGTCTTGATGAATTTGAAGGCGTTCTTCACGCTTTGATTCATAGTTGCACCGATGAGAAATGGCGTCGTGTCGATCTAACTTTGACTTGCATTGGTTCACAAGGTGTTCGATAGATCGAGCTTCCAGGGGAGGAAACACGGATTTACTTGTTTTAAGGTGAACCGAATTGAATCGAAAAGATCCGAATTGAACCGAATCGGTCGGAAGGAAACGGATCGGGTAGTGCTTCGTGATTGGCGGAGGTGAACCGACTGGTCGCTGGTCGACCCGGGCACGCGAACCGATAGTGTAATAATGGCTATTGATGGCTATCGAGTCCCTCCGTCTTCCACTTTGTGTGCAAGTTATTTCATCATGCTTTTCGACCTCCTTATAAATACCGTCTTCCCTTCTCATTTTTCCACTTTTAGCAAATTTTGAGGGAGCTCTGCTTCGTTTAAAGAGACAAAGCCCGATAAGCCAGTGAGAAACCGAGAGAGACTACTTCTTCGAGCACTTTAGCCTAACTTTTCGATTTTTGTCCTTGATTTCAAACTCTTTCTTCAAACATATTCAAGATGTTTTCCAAACCTTCCAGCAAGAACAACAAAAATGTCGAGGTTCTATCTCCCCAATCGAACTTGCCTCCGAAACATACAGTGAGGGTGCCAATCAAGAAGAAGGAAATTATAAAGAAGCCCAGTACGACCAATCCTTCGGTTTCAGTCGCAGGGCCAGCAACCGAAAACGCTTGCCCTACGACGGCGGAAAAATCGCTCAAGACAGTCCATCATTCGCTTTTAGCGGACGATAATTTCCTTTAACCTTTTCTTTACCTTGTAAGGTCATTAGGGACTCTTCACCTCTCGTCTATATTGTTTTGGTTTCACTTGGTGGCTTCTTTAGGACACTGAAAGGCCGATACTTGGACGAAGCCGACAATATGGGACCACGAGTGGGTCCAATCAAAGTTCAAATGAAGATGCCGAAGACCGGTCTTCAGGGGAAGAAGAATATGATCAGTATGGAGATCATGCGAAGCAGTATGATGATGTTTTCGGTATTATGACTCGGAGGCCGGCTGGTCTGATGAGGATAAGGATGAGCTCTCGTCCGAACGAGATGTTGAGGAGGAGGTGGTGATCCCTCCTAAGAGAGAGGCCGACATGAGCTTCACAGAGATAAGCGTTATCAACTCAACGATCACAGACCAGAGGTAATTGGATGAATGGATTGATCTTTTCTGCTTTCTAGGACGAATCCTACTACTTTGAACTGATGGGAGAAGACGAGAGGATCTATGACTGGCCGAAAAACGGCTTGGCCATGCTCAAACTCACTTCGAGTATGGTTTGAAGGTGCCATACACCAAGTTCTTCGTGGACTTGATGAATCAGTTGGAGGTAGTTCCTCAACAATTCATTGGTAAAGCAATCGGCATGATATGTGTCTTCGAGATGCAGTGCCTGTTGATCGACGTTCCAGCCTATCCTTGGGTCTTCAGAAGCCAATGGAAGATCTAGAAAGAGTACCCTCTCGAACCCGAAGAGTTTAAGAGGAGATCCGATACAAAAGCACTGAGAGCTAAGTAGAAGAAAGGCTTGACCATCGGCTCTTCTCGAAAGGGTAGAGTGGTACTCCTTGACTCCAATGAAGAGGACGACCAGTCAGATGAGCTCGTGGATAAAGGATCCAACACTGAGGCAAATAAGGTTGAGGTTGGGAAGCCGAAAGGCAAGGAAATAGCCAAAGAAAAGCCATAGAAAGGCTGGCTCGAATTCCACAAGAGAGGTAGAACCAAGACGATTATCCCAGTCGTGAAGAGACATGTGAACCAGCATTGGGGAGGTCACTATGCAATGATTAAGGGCCCATGGGACTATAGGAGGATGTTAAGGAGAACCTATAGGAAAAAGCCAGAAGATAAACCCATTCGGTTCAAAGACCTGAACGAAGATGAGAAGCGCGTTGAGAGCCTTGGAAAAGGCTGGTAAAGAGAAGAGCGATTAAGTCAACATTTTGAGTGAAGAGAACCTTCACAGGCTTGGAAGAATGGCGGTGGATCCATCACATACGTGTCGGATCAGTTAGTCATTTCTTCGGATTGAAGTGGGTTCTATCAGTCTTCGTCTTGTGATTAACGAGGATTCGATGTGATCTAGAAAGTGTCGGGCTTTGTCTTATCTATGGCAAGAGCCAGATTCACCTTGTTTCACTTCTAGTTTAATAGTTTATTTTTCATTTACATTCCTCGAGTCTAACCCTTCTCGGCTTATGTCTTTCGCAAATAGCTCAAAGTTGAGGGAGAGGGCCAGGAGGACCAAAGAGCAGCAGCTTAGGATAGCCAAGCTGAATGAAGAGAGGAACCAAGGGAAGAGTCAAGAGAGGGAGGCCAATGACTCTGAGACCGAGAGGTCGAAGGGTGTCAAAAGGGAAGCTCCTACTGTTGAGACCTCCAAGCCTGAAGTAGTTATCTTGCTCTCGTCTCCCAATGCCCCCAAAGAGCCAAAGAAGGCCAAGATGGGAGGCGCCACCGCTTGGAACCCTCGGGTTCCCTTCCCGAGGACCAAGTCGATCCATGAGGATCCGACTAAGGCGTGAGAGTTCGCCTCCAAGACCATCACGGATGCCGATCAGGGCTCATGTCTCAAAAAGGCAACAAGGAGTTGTGGGTCGAGACTTACGGGTTCACCAAGATGGTAAGCCTCCGAGCTTGTAACTTTTCTCTATTCCATGGGTTCGACTTCTTTCCGAGTTTCGCCCTCGAGGCTTGGACAAAAGTCGAAACCATAGGAATAGAGGGTTTCGGCTTCACTCTCGGCATTTGTCTTTACTTTTAAACGATCGAGAGCAGGGTTGTGCTTTGTCTATAGGGGAGTTGAACTCCTATTCGGGCTTCAAGGTTGGAGCTTGGGCAGGGGCTCAGCTCCATCGATAGACAAACGGTAATCGACACCGCTCTCTCGACATTTGTCATTTGTCTCTATTGTGCTATGTTATGCCATCGAGAGGGCTCGACTTCTATTTGAGTGTCAGCATCGAGGCTTAGGCAGAGGTTGAACTATATCGTGTGGCATATTCCGACACAATAAGAATTTCATTCGGCATTGGTTTCCATCTTGCTATGTTCTGCTATCTCACGGATTTAACTTATATTCAGGTTTCGGAACCGAAGCTTGAGCAGAGGTCAAATTCGTTGGGATAGCAGATTTCGGCCAGATGGGTATCTCTATCAGAGTTTATCCTTTAGTCGGAGCGACGCCAAGTTGTATCCCCTACGGAGTTGCACTTCTTCTCGGGCTCCGGCATTTGGAGTTTTGGCAGGTGTCCAACTCTATAAGAAGATATAATGTGGTTAGCTGTGGAACCTTGACTTGCGTTTCCTCTTTAGTCAGGGGTAATGCCACGCTTTTGCCCCCTAAAGACTTCGACTTTTTCTCGGGTTCCATCTTTGTGGCCTTAATAGAGGTCGAAGTTCATAGGGAGGTAAAATGCAGTTAACTATAGCATTATCTCATCGGCCTTAGTCCTTCATTCTCGACATTTTTATCTCATTTTTTACTTCACTGTTTACTAACTCCATCTCTTTATATATATTTTTTGTTTCCCGGACCCTAGATCATTGCTTCGAGATAGGGAACCGGTACTTGGGCGTTCGTCAAGAGCGAGCCACTCTAAGGGAAGAGCTGAGAGGCATCAAGCTTGAGGTTTCGGACTTGAAGGAGCAGAACCGAGAATGCCGACCTTCACAAGGGGCTGCTGGAGTCGGCACAAGCGAGGATTCAGACTCTAGAGGACAAATCTGCTGTTGCCATATCAAAATACCAGGCATTCGAGCAATTCTTCCGGGATGCTCATGTGGCCCTTGAAGACCAAGAGCTCCAGTTCACTTTTAAGTACTACCAAGAGGCGTTGGTGGATTTGAACGAAGCTGGAGCTGTTGGATCGGGTCATCAACCCTTACAACACCAATGCCGAGGAAAGGCTCGTGGAGGAAGGCGTGGTTCCCCCGGAAGGAAATGAGCAGGTTGAGGAAGAAGTTGAGGAGCTTCATGCCAATGACCATGGGGCCAATGCTAAGGAGAAGGAAGTTGGAGAGCATAAGGCTACTGGAGAAGAGAAGGAGGTCGAGAAACTAGTTGAGTCATTGCTCGTCGACTCGGGCCGGGAACAAACTGCGGAGAAGACGGGGGTCGATGAAGTCTCGGTAGGCAATGGCGCTGCCGACAAGAAGCAAGACTCTATCAACCCTAAGGTCCACACTGAGAACCTGTACTGAGCCCGAGTTTTCGGAGAGATAACTCGCCTTCCTCTCGGCTTCGCTCTCCTCTCTCTCGACTTCTGTCTATCCTTGATGTTGTACTTGTCAAAACATTTTATGGACAAATGTACTTGCCAGATATTTGTTTAACCTTTTGATGTTTATATTTCATTTTTATGCATTTTGGATTATTCATCTTGTTTTCATTTATCGATTTTCTGTACTTAGCGGATTTTACATCGAATTATGTTGTGTGTACTATACTTGCCCTAAAAAACGAAGTGATCGACTCTTGTTTGATAGGCCGATCACGTGATGTTCCCTCGGTCTTTAGGTATTTACGCTTAACTTTGAATGGTTGCCTCCACCAAAACAAGGCAAATCTAAGTCGTTTAGACGTTAGTTTGGCTATTTTTTAGGTAGGAGGACCGAAAGCTTGCAACGTTGCCCGAACGAAACGAAGTGATCGGCTATACTAGATAGGCCGATCACTAGTTGTATAACTTGAGGATTTATATTTTTTCACACTTAGTGCTAAGTGGCTATCCCTTTTGAAAACAAGACAAACTACATCACGCAGACGTAAGTTTGGCTATCTTTTCTCCGTGATAAGCATTTATCGTGCGATGTTGCCCGAACAAAACGAGACGAGCCGAGAAATTACTCGGGTCGGCTTGTACACTAAATCGTGTCGAGTCTTTACTCCCTTCTTAAGGTCTTAAGGTTTTCCACTGATGTTGGAGCGACTAAGGTTTGAGGAATTTCGCTTTTGAGCGAGTTCGACTCGTTCCTATAGTTGTCGGCCTTCGTCTCAAGTGTAAGGGCGACTAAAGCTGGAGGGTTGTTGGCTTGCGACTATCCTCAACTTATTGTTGTCGGCCTCCCTCCTTGTTCCCTTGTAGGTTGGCTGAAAAGCCTAAGGATGAATGCCCTTTCGGATAAGACGCGTGGGTCTATTTTGGCCGAGTTTGTAGGTAATTTCATCTAAGCTAGGTAAACAAACTTACAGGCGAATGACTAATAGCTGCCTCATGGGGCTTTCATAAACAAATAAGTGAATGAGTTTTAAGTGCCACAACGGGGCTTTACAGATAAGTTTGCCGCAAGGGGCCGAATAGAAATGTTTTTCAATAACCAAGTTTCCAAAATTCCGATTTCGCTCGGGAGTGTCGGGCTTACCTAGCAACATGTCGATGTTAATATAATGATCGGGCTTTCTCGATCCATGTCCACTGGATTGGGGAGTTCTTCAAGGGTGATAAGCATGAAGGTTGGTAGTGTGCCAACTCCATGGAATCTTCTTGCCATCCAATTCTTCCAAGCGATATGAGTCGGGCTGAGAGACACGTACGACTCGGTATGGGTCTTCCCAGTTCTGGCTCAGCTTTCCCACTACTTCCTTCGGCTCGTAAGCCTCCATTTTTCTAAGCATGAGATCTCCTACTTTGAAGGCTCGGTCGCGGACCCTCATGTTATAGAATTTAGCGGTCAGAATTTTCTACTTTGCGATCCTAGTGACAGCATCATCTCGGACCTCATCAATAAGGTGAAGGTTGAGTAGGAGTCCCTCCTTGTTCGGAGTGGGACCATAATGCTAAATGTGGAATGAGCGAAGCCAAACGTCGACTGGAATCACGACCTCGATGCCATAAGCAAGCTTAAAGGGAGTTTTGCCTGTTGCAACCTTGGCGGCAGTCCGATAAGCCCATAGCACCTTCGGGAGTTCATTGACCCATTCTTTTTTTGGAAAGTCTTTGAGTTTTTTATTGAGTCCATCCAAGATCGAGCAATTTGTTACTTCCACTTGACTGTTAGTAGCTGGGTATGCAACGGATGTGAATCTTGGTTCCATTTCGTATAGCTTGAGGAAGTTTCGTATGCCTCACAGTCGAACTGCTTCGCATTGTCAGATATAATGAATCGAGGGAGTCTGAATCGGCATATTATCAACTCCCAAATGAACGCTTGGATCATTTTCTTGGTTATGCTAGGTAGTGCTTTAGCCTCTACCCAATTTATGAAGTAGTCGATTGCAACTACCCACTGTCTTTGACTCGACCCGCGAGGGAAGGGACCGAGAATGTCGATACCCCAAGTGTCGAAAGGGATGGGTGACATTATTGGAGCGATTTCTTCTGCTGGTTGTCGCGGTATGGAAGCGAACCTTTGGCATGCATCACATCTCTAGACAAAGTCAAGAGAGTCCTTGCTGATTGTCGGCCAATAGAAGCCTTGACGAAGTATTTTGTAGGCCAAGGATCGGCCTCCTAGGTGCTACCTGCATATACCCTCATGTGTTTCTTGAAGAGCGTAGTCGGCATCCTCCGGGGCTAAACACTTGAGAAACGGACCCGATATAGACCTTTTGTACAGAGAACCACCAATGATTGTATACTTCATGACCTTTCGCATTAGCTTCTGGGCTTCGGTCGAGTCATCGGGCAGAGTCCCATCCATGATATAAGCACGGATCGACGTCATCCAGTCGGGAGAGCACATGATCGAGGCAATCAATGGCATATCTATCGAAGGTTTTTGTAGGATCTCTGTGTTGACTGGTCGATCTATATCTTCAAGGTTGCCCGAAGCCAACTTAGATAAGAGGTTGGCCTGTTGGTTTTGGTCTATAGGCACGTGTTGAACCTCGAAGCTGTCGAACTGGCTCAAGGGAGCTTTGACCATTTTGAGATACTTCTCCATTCTTTCATTTTTAGCCTCATACTCCCATGTTACTTGATTTTCCATGAGTTGAGAATCGGTGTGGATCCGTATATTCTTTGCTCGTAGACTTTGGGCTAAACCAAGACCGACAAGCATGGCCTCATATTTGGCCTCGTTGTTGGTGGAGTTGAAGTCCAAGGCGAGAGCGTATTCGACGGGAAAGCCATCAGGGCTTGTAAGTATGATGTCGGCTCCGCTGCCTGACTTGTTTGAGGCTCCATCAAAGAATAAATTCCAATATTCGACCTCCGGCCTTTCTGATATGACAACTTGGGTAGGATTATCGGGCTGGGTGTTCTCATCGTCGACTCTGGATTTCTTTTTTCGCTCTTCGGGTATGGTACATTCCATGATAAAATCTGTTAAGGCCTGACCTTTCACCGATGGTCGAGGAAGATATGAAATGTCAAATTCTCCGAGCTCTACTGCCCAATTGATCATTCGGTCGCTTGACTTAATGTCTTGAAGGATTTTGTGAAGCGGCTGCTCTGTAAGAACTCGGATCAAATGAGCCTGAAAGTAGGAACGGAGTTCCCTTGCTGCCATAAAGCGAACTTCTCGACCTTTGAATACCGGGTCTTGGCACCTTGGAACATCTTGCTCACGTAGTAGATCGGCTTTTGGGCTCGACCTTCCTCTTTGACTATGACATCACTGACCGCCACCTCTGACACAACAAGATACATGAAGAGGGGTTCGCCCTCAATCAGCTTGGCTAGGAGTGGTGGCGACGAGATATAGTTTCAGCTCTTGAAATGCCTCTCGGCACTCGAACGTCCACTCGAAAGCCTTCTTGAGGGCATTGAAGAAAGACAAGCACTTATCTCCCGATCGTGACATGAACCGGCCGAGAGCGGCAATTCGATCCGTGAGACGTTGAATACCTTTGGTATTGGTCTGTTCGGTCATGTCAATGATAGCTCGTATTTTATCGCGGTTTGCCTTAATCCCTCTTTGGGAGACCATCAGACCTACAAACTTGCCTGATTTCACCCCAAAAGCACATTTCGAGGGTTGAACTTCATTATGTATTGGCAAAGTACCGAAAAAGACTCTACAAGGTCGATAATATGGTCCTCCTTTCAGACGCTCTTGACGAGCATGTCATCGATGTAAACCTCCATATTTCGGCCAAGCTGACCTTTAAATATTTTGTTCACCAACCTCTGATAAGTCGCCCCAGCATTCTTGAGGCCGAATGGCATCACAATGTAACAATAAAGGCCCTTATCGATGATGAACGAAACCCAAAAAGGCATCCATGAAGCTCAAAAACTCGTGTCCAGCCGTTGCGTCGATTAAGATATCTATCCGCGGGAGGGGATAGTGATCTTTTGGGCACGCATCATTTAAATCTCTAAAGTCAATGCATATACGCCATTATTCATTTGATTTCTTCACCATAACCGGGTTAGAGATCCACTCTGGGTATAGAATTTCATCGACGAAGCCTTCTTGGAGTAGCTTGTCTACTTCTTCATCAATGGCAACTTGCCTCTTTGGAGCGTAGGCCCTCTTCTTCTGTTTGATCTGCTTTCGTGATGGGTCGACATTCAACTCATGGCCCATCACATCGGGATCAATCCTGGCATATCGGTCACGGACCAAGCGAAGACGTCGTTATTTGTTCTTAAGAAACCGACTAAGTCGTCTCTGAGTTTACCCTGTAGCTCGGAGCCGATGAAGGTTACCTTCTCGGGCTCGTTGTCTACGAGGCGGATAGGAACAAGTTCTTCCACTGGTTCGGTACGCGGAATTGTGAAATCATCTCTCGTATCAAAGTCGGGTCATCATGAAGATCTCTGTCGGCACGTGGAGCCACTGAGGGTCTTCTTGAGGATTCTCTGGCCATGGATTGGCCTTCTTGCATATATCCGGTCAAGGCGACCATCTGGGTCGTTCAGTCTGGGAGAGCGACCGACCCGACCTCCTAAAGAGGTCGATCTACCGCGAGGTGATCGGACTGGGTCTTCTATGGGACGGGAGAGATCGTTCAAATCAGCAGTGTTATAAGAGAACGCCTGGTGTTCTTCATCGGGAACTGGAGAAGGAGCAGCGGCACGGGACGACTCAACTTCTCGGTCTTCGTCGGGACCCACCACCTCAAATCGGATCCTAGGCGGCATTTTCCAGATACAAAAATGCTAGCCTGACCAAGAACACAACTTGAGAAAACAAGAAACCTTATATACGACGGTCTTGATTTGAGGGCAGAATGGTCACTTTCTAAGATCTCCGTCGGTGCCAAATGATTCGTCCACGGATGGAAAAGTAGAGAGTGGTGAGGAGCACGTGCTTCTTGTATGGTTGTAGTCGGTCTTGATCTTAGGAAGGAGAAGGACTCTGAAGAGAGTGGTTGAGCGTCTACGGTCTATCCGGTCCAACAAGGCTCACCTAGAGGCCGATAGCTAGGCTAGACTCTAGGCGTGGACACTGGTCTCGAAGCTGAGAGGTGTTGAAGTGTGTCTGTCGCATGTGTTGTATCTCTAGTGATAGAGAGAGAGTGTACGGAACCGAGCTAGTAAGTTTAGGTTGTATACAATCAAGTGATGGGACTCTTGTGACAAATATCACGTCAAGGGCTATTTATAGGGAGTCACTAGAATTTAACAAGAAAGTGACCATTCTGCCCCCAAGAGCAAGTCAAGACTGTCAGGAGAGGGGGACCGAGAGACCCATGTCGAGAGGGTCTTCCTATCGATCTCTGTCTAAGGTCTTGGAGCTGTTCTGTGAGGTCAGGTTCCTTCCTTGGACGAGCCTTCCCAAACCGATCAGGGTGGCCTACCATCCGGCTCGATCTTTCCGAAAGTCCTTTTCCTATCGAATGTAATTGCAATATTTTATTTTTGATGGTCAATCAGTGTAGAACATCCTAACCCCAAGTCCCCGATCAAATCTCGTCAGACTTCAACTATTACACAACATTATTATGTCAAAACTTGAGTTTTCGACTTACTAATCAGTAAAATAATTTTCGTAATGCTAATAAGAGAGAATCGACACCAAAGAGTACATGTGCTTTAATTAGTGATCAGTTGTGTTTCAATAACAGGTCAGAAATCGAAATCCTACTAATAAATACTTACGAGTAACTGGTTTACAATTAATCATCCATCGTGATATATTTCAGCATCGCATAAATACCTACTAATAATAACTTTGACATGTTTGTGGTGTTGATGTTTTTCTATATATTTCCAATACTAAATATTTTGTGGAACCGTTTTGGTCTCGACCTTTCTTGAACCACGAATCTGTAAGTGATTAAGACACCAGGATAAGTCATTTTTCCGGTCTATTCCGATTCAGAAAACCAATAAATGGTCACTTGACAGTACTGCTCAATATCGAACGTCTACATCATCTTATTACCATAAAAATAGTCACTCACTGTTAAATTGATGGAAACTTTTATCAGCACCCAGAAACTAGATACTAGCTTGTGTAACTTGACTTAATTGACGACCACTGATATCAAAATTTTGAATTAATAATGCGAAAATGATTGCAAATAGTTAGTACAGAAAATTATAAATGTATTTAAAAAAAAAAAAAAAAAACCTAAACATTTTAATTGAAATTGATTAAGAGGTGAACATTTGTAGTCTTCTCGGAAATCCCATTTTCGGGACGAGAAGCTTAATGACAGTAATTAAGTGAAACCGGGATTGCCATTACCGGTTGAAGTGTGAAACCGGAAATCCCATTACCGGTTTGAGGCTTGATCCGGCAATCCCATTCCCGATTTAAGGCTTGATCCGATAACCCATTACCGATTACAATTAATTAAAAAATTTAATCAAGATTAGTTGAACCGGAATTGCCATTTCCGAAATGACCTTTCTATGTTAACCTCTTCCATTAAAAATCACAAAAATAGCGCGCCCATAGTTAGTATTGACTAAATGTACTTTTCAAGAATTTCTAAGATTAACAATGGACTGGAGGTTAGCATTTGACAAAGATTTCTTTCGACCGATTGATTATTAATTCTTAAATCCTATTTAGGTTTCAAGCACGTGAGAACTAAACTCTAGAGTCAAACAACTGTCAAGAGACGATGAATGGAGCTAGGATTCTAGAACACTTAAATTGTTTTCCATTGGGTGATAGCTTAGAAAATGTACCATGTTGGGTTGTTTGTAAAACATAAATGCAAATTTCTTCAAGATAAATGTCACCAAGAACCTTTAAAAGATGGTGCAAACACACTCGCGCCATAGCCATCAACAGAGAAAACAGAAAGCAACCAGACAAGAAGAGCACACCTAAAAGAAGAAATGCATAATCAACTTTCATCAAAGAAAAAACGCAAGATATACCGACGACTTGAGAAGCTTAAAATCACGAAAAATTCTTTCTATATCAATCTCAATGATACGACTCTATTCCTATAAACACGAAATGATTAGCCACTAAAACCCCATATAAAATCTAAAACTGCAAGCTACAACTCAAATTTTGACAGGGGGCAACCGATCTAACCAAAACAATTTATAGCCACTCCACCTGGAAATGAACCCTAAATTATGAAAATTCAAAGGTGGGGTAATAATAAGAAGAAAAGAAAAGAAAAAAAGACCATACTTATTCTCTGGACCGAACTATATATGTTACAAATCCAACTAAAGGATTGCTCAACTACCTGCTCAAGAGGACAACGAACTAAACAACAGCCTTTCCAATACAGCCAATCAATCATCAAGACGATTTATTCATTTGTACGTTGCTTGGGAGGAACCTGATGTGTTTACACTGTTTTAACTTGGTGAGAGCTTCTTGTGCCTTTCCCAGTCTGAGATCCACATAAATTGCAGTAAGAATGGCTTCTGGCCTTCCCGGCATAAGCGACAACGCTTGGGTCACGAATTGGCTTGCCTGCTGGAGCTCGCCTTGTAATGCTGACATGGCTGCCAGATTTGCAATGAGGGTCCCACGTGCCTCCTCTGGCTTGAGGAAGACGACGCCTTGAGCACCGTCAGGTTCAGGTTTGGAAGTCACGCTCGACTCTTCAGAATCTAGAGTCTTCTCAACCAGCCATCTGTCAAAGTCATCCTGGCTAAAAGGCAATTCAACGTTATTTTCTCCAGAGATGTAAACAGACAAGTGCTTGGCGGCTTCATTTGGCCTGTTCAGTGAGCAGAGAGCCTCAGCCGCATAGACATGTCCAAGGAAAGTGTAAATTCTGGAACAATCTGGAATTTCCAAGAGAGACTTTGTGCACGAGAGGGCTTTCAGAGGGTTTTCCAATTCCAGCTCTACATATGCCAAGTAGGATAGAAGAGCTTGCTTGAGCATATGATTTTCTCTCCTTCGAATACTTCCATAATGAGAGACGGAATTCTGAATTATCTCTAAGTTCGTTCCAAGTTTCTGCTCTTTTATGTCTCCGTTTGTGCTGAGTGAAGGATTTGAGGCCTTAGGATCGAGGCCGGAGACGTTTTTTGGGATTCACATTCTTGGAAGCTTCACTTGATTCGTTTTCCTCAGACGTATCAGACTTCGAGTTCTTCACTTCTGTAGTTTCCAACAAGTGCAGTGCAGTAAACAGACATTGCCGAGCAAAAGACATTGAGAGCTTCGGCTGACCATTGATACACGATGCCTGAGCATCTTTCTCTGAAGAGCCAACCTGCTCGTTCCCTGATATCCCGTCCTCTGTCACGAGTTGCCTCCATTTTCCCTTGCCAATAACACGAACTTTCACCCCTGATTGAGATCCACCGGATTTTATATGGCCCTTCTCTGTGGCCATTATACAGCATTCAGCAAGCCGAAGCCATAAGAGAGGCTTGTTATAGAAAACTAAGCTCGCTTTCTGGAAACAGGCAGCAGCAAGCATTGGTTTTCTACAAGCCAAGTACTGCATACCACAGTTGTATGTTATGAGAAGAGAATTATCTTGTGAAATAGCTAGTAGATTCCGAGGCTTTTCCTTCCGAAGAGATGAACAATTAGTCAAAGCCTTGGTAAAGAATACCGATGAGATATGGTATTTCCCAAGTTGATAGTAAATGCAACCCAGATTGTTTTGGATCATGCTTGAAATTGCAGTCTCTGTCCGGTTACTTGAAGCCATCAACAACTTGATAGCTTTACGATAATTCCCACGGGCAAATTCAAGCTGGGACTTGAGTAGGAGAGCCATAGAGGAATCTCTCCCACGAGCAACGTTCATGGCCTGCTTGACTTCACGCTTTGCTACCTTGAGATTCCTAGTCAGAAGTAGAAATCGAACCCTATAAAGCTGCAACTTGAACTTCAGATCAACAGTAGACAAAGACCTGTCAGGTTGGGGTCTCAACAGATCATTTGGAGATGACAGCCCCGCCGATTTCGCAAAGTTCTGTCCTCCGATGTCCAGTGATGATAACATGGTTTCAAGAGTTTCCTCTGACAAAGTTCTCGTCAAAGGGTTTTCCAAAGCATTCACATCAGCTAGATCTGAGTTAGAACCATCTGCAGTTGAGGAACTGCTAGGCACAGAGGAAGACTTTGTAACTACATGTGCAGATGGTTGTAGCACAGAACTTCCACTGTCACCTTGACTCACACAGCTGACACCAAAAGCTCTCTCCAAGTAATTTAGCACATCCTGAAAACAAATAAACACAGTACAGGCAATTTATCATTAGAAATCAATCTAAGTTGCATGTCATCAAATGCTACTAAAAACATAAGCATTTGTCGGGAATGCATTATGAAAATATTCCAGAAATACAAGTTTATGTGTCAAGTGGTCATAAATGACCAAACCAGGTTATAAAGAACAATTAATTCATATTTAAAAAGTTAAGAATCACTAATGATGATAACTAAAATTAAAAGGCATGCTGGCTTCCTGGTTTGTTTCAACACATGTGTTCTTTAAGAAAGAAAGTTTATGTCCGAGAATGGAGACCAGGCCCAAGAG
Source organism: Rutidosis leptorrhynchoides (assembly GCF_046630445.1). Lineage (NCBI taxonomy): Eukaryota > Viridiplantae > Streptophyta > Magnoliopsida > Asterales > Asteraceae > Rutidosis > Rutidosis leptorrhynchoides. The sequence continues at coordinate 36,385 of NW_027266620.1, forward strand.
ATGATATTTCAACTTGTATATGCAGTGAGCATGGTATTAACTACCATTGCATACTACAGAAATTACACTTTCAGGATAACATGAGAAGCTATGTAATTTCACAGTGGAAATTGCAGCGATGATGCTCCGTCTAAAGCAACGTAGCAAAAGCACTCTCACTTGAGTGGTTACCTTTGAAATGCAAGTCGACAAAGCAAAAAAAATTACTTTGAAAGTTAAACTACAAAACAAAAAGAAAAAGAAATTTCATTTCTAAAAAAGCAAATGCCTTTCTATTGCATGTAATAAAAGGCTTCAAGGAATTAATGGTCCCTGATAAGTAATAATATTACCAGTTAGAAGTTCATCTTGAATGCAACATTTATCGTTACTGTACATGGTACAAAATTTGCATTAAAATATTTACAACTTACCACAGATCTGGTTGCGTCATGACAAGCTAGCAAGACATCAAGCAACAAAAGGCAAATGTGAAGCGCTGTCGTCTGCATGCAAGATAATCAAAAATGTCGTTAGCTGGGATCTAATTGGTCGAAAATGGGGAAAAAACATAGTAAAAAAGTATCATACCTCTTCTATCGGTTGAATATTGAGATATAGAGGTTCTAGAATCGACAAAGCCTTTGCATAGTCATGAAGGTGATACCAGATGATCGCCTGCATAACACAAACTTTAGCATAAACAGCTTGAGCCAATCAAAAACTATAGTACCCATAGCCCATAGTAGCTACCCTAAAACACTAATCATATATGTATAACAGCCCAAAAATTTCCCGGTGACCATAAATAACTCAAGGTTACATACTGAGTTTAGTCCTGCAACAGAGGTATCACTTTCATCTGGGTAAAAAATGCCACCACTACTGGAAACGGAAAGCTGATGTGCCACACCACCACTTCCTCTAGACCCCAATATTTTATTTCCAACAGTGCCAACAGCTTCTAAATGTTCTCCTGACGCGCAGGCAAGCTCTTGGCTCCTCTTCTGAAACAAAAAATATCCAAGGTAAAACCTACTGAGATGCGGTTTCTTAAACTTTTACAGTACATGAAATTTCCATTTCATTACAGAAGTAAGAGTAATCCACGAGATGGACAGCATCATACCTTAATGTTACTGAGTTTGGACAGCAGCTTCTTTGGATCTGAACAATCATCCCGGAAGAAATCCACAATCGCAATATTGTGAAGAATCTGGTGCAAAGAATTGGTCAGACACTTAAACATGTAATGCAACAAAGGTATTCACGAGCACTACAACGGTCAGAAGCAAAACTATAAATGGTCAAGAATAAATCAAACCTAAATCCAGCTGGATAGAAGCATACAAATATATTTTTCAATACAAAACAATCAATATCTAAACCAACAACCAGTCTTGGTATCATTTGCTTTTAGATTGAAGTCATAAGGTCATTTAGTATCATAAATATTATTATGTAAATGTAAAAATCAGAGCTATAGCTAATTTATAAAAAGCCAAATGAAGAACATTCATTGAAGCACAAAATGACCAAACAAATGCTTCAGCTTGAGAGGTTAAGAATATGCAGCTTTCAATCAGCAGTGTCTTTTCCAATAAACTTTTCCAGCCATAAAAATACTCATACAAAACTCATAAAAACTTTTCCAATCAACATCTGATTAAAAACCCATTAAAAAAATATAAGTAATTAAGAATTACAACACAATAGCTTAACAGAAAGAATGAGACAAACATGTACTTTATCATCAGCTTCACAAGAAAGGAAAGCACACGAGTCACAACGCGTTCAAAATATGCAGATAATGAACAAATCCTAAAGGAAAATGAATAACTAAATTACAAAAGAAATTGAGATATAAGTACTTAACCGGCTTTCAAGAAAGCACGTGATTCACGACACAGTCAAATCATATCCTAATGGAAAATGAGTAACGAAAAATTGAAAATACTTGGCAATTTTTACTTAAAGAGTACTTTATCATCCACACGAAAGGAAAGCACACGAGTCACCACACAGTCAGATCGTACAGATAACAAACATACCCTAACGAAAAATAAATAGCTAAAAGTACATCAAATTTGTGACATAAGAGTACTTTATCATCAGCTGCACAAGAAATGAAGCACGAGTATACAGTAACAGTCAAGTTTGACAGATACCAAAAATGTCAACATATCCAAAAATGAAGCACGGGTATACAAACATATCCCAACGGAAAATAAATAACTAAATACCAAAAATGACACATTCTCAAATGCACTATAAAGGTAAATTGCCAAAACAGCACAGGACTAACACATATTGCTTCACCAATCACTGAAACAAACTTTCCCAAGATACCAAATTTCCGACTAAAAGCCAGGGAAATACTAAAGAACAACACATTGATCAAGATTATCTTTGAGAACCAAGCAATGCACCTATCCCAGCTCATCTCTCTCTTTTCCTAGAGAATCTTGAACTCGCGAATCAAATTATTTCGACTAACCCGAAGAAAACACTCATTTTAAACCAAATAAGCCCTAATTCAAACTCCGATTTAAAGAATTTTCCTCAGCTGACCAAGACATCTATAATCACCATGTTTAACAGTACCTCAATGTTTCAACTTTCCATCACTCAAATAAAACTATGCATCTACCCATCATCAAAGCAGCAAATAATCACATGAGACTCAATTGAAAAAAAAAACATGAGGTCGACAAAGTCATTGACAGAGAAATAAGCAACGAAACAATACAGGAACACACATGCATGATGCATCTGATAAGCTGCACTATGTATCCAATGAAATGAAATCAATTTAAAAAACTTGGAAGCAACCTTGGGATCGTCGCTTTTCTTCTCCAGCAACTGAGTCAAAATTCCAAGGCACTCATCGAACTTTCTGGACTGGAACAGCAGCGCCGCATCCTTAGCAAGGGCGGCGTTTACAGATAGGACTCTATCATCTTCAAACCGAGGAAGGGCTTCCTTCTCTGTTGGCTACCGCCGCCGTCGTCGTCGCCGCGACCGATTGCGTCGTCGAATCTCTCGAATCCATAGGAGTTTTGATCAGATCGAAAAAGTAGAATTAAGAGAAGAGAGAGAAACGAAACCCTATCACTGAGTACTGAGACCGGAGAATGCTCGCAAAAAGCCAAAAACCCTAAATTCTTTCCTTGAATTCGAAATCGGAGTGAGGATTTTAAGTGAAGAGTTTTATTTCATTTGAGAGATGGATAGAGACGAGAAGATTAAGACTTTTTTTTTTTCTTTTGGGGGGATTTGTGTTTTTTTCAATAGAGCCCCTTGTGTTTCAATATATTGCAAAATAGGACAGGACCCGTATCAGTGTCTGCAATTTTGGTTCGAGTCTATTTTCCAAAGTCTCCTGATATTACTACAGCCGACCAAGCGCGAAACGATTTGATTCGAGTGTATTTTTAGAAAAGGAACTTCAAATGCAATGTACTGTATATTTTTTACGTCAATTTGATTATTATCTTAACAGATTTTATTAGTAATGAATTTAATAACTCAAAAAAAATAGTAATGAATTTAAAAGAAAATCATATTCATGAACTACATTATATGGTACAGATGAATTTATTTTTTTGGCTAATCTATCATTGAACATCGCATAACAACATAAATATTCGAATGTGTGATTTGTTAAATTGATTGGACTCATGTTTATTGGTCGAAGTTTTACATGATCGGCCATAATGAAAGCCCATATAAGAGTAATCTCACAAGAAAAGCCTATTAGGCCCATATGTGCTAATATAAGTCAGAGTTGTAGACTACTACTGGCTACTGCTACCAACCCAATTGGCTCTTCGGCCAGGCCACAATAGAAAGAAATTCCCTTTTTTTATTTATTGTTTTTTATTTTTTTACGTTCGAATTTCTGTATTCTTTTTATATTCTTAAATTCAAGAACTACCTGCTGAATTGTAAATAAAAAATAGCTAATATTTATTATAGATTAATAATTAATAGAATTTATATTTGATAGAAATGTTCGGTTGTATAGGAGAAAAAATGAGGTGGATTCATTAAAAATTCACAAATGATAAAATGGTAAAACGAGATTCGAAACTTTAACATCTTACGAATATCTTAATCATTAAACCATTAATAGACCACTAACTTGATTGCAAGAAAATTGAAATCGAGTTGAAGGTTAATCTGGAAGATATTTTTTTAATTTACCATAAGTTAGTAAAAGAACTAAAAATATACCAATGGAATGTTGGTCTATGGAAAATTGGGAATCACTTGGTTCTCTAAATCGCACATTTTAAAGTCTAATCTGGAAACTAAAAATACTGGGTGAAGGAGAACTCCACACAAAATCGCAAATTTATACACAAGCTATAATTTAGTAGAATGATCTTGTAAAATATTATTTTCGTCTTAAAATAATAGTCAATTTTAAAGTATGATTTTTAAATAAAGTTTTCGACAAAAAATTTTTTGTCTTATAAATTAAGATTAAATGTGCCTTTTCACAAAAAATGACATATTTAATCTTCATTTATAAGAAAAACATTTTTTTATCCAAAAATTTTGTTCAAAAATCAATTGACATTTTCTAGGTTCTTCTTTTCCAAAGAAAAAAATAAGTTTCATGGTTCCTATAAAAAAGGTCTGTTTTTATTGATTTAAACCAATTTATGTGCCTGATCTTTCCAAGTGGCCCCACATCACCAACAAACAAACTGATCGCTTTTGTCCTTTTTTCTATTTCCAGTTATTATTATGAGTACTTAATTAGGTCGATCGTCACTTTGTTCTGGTAATTGGGTCCACCAAATATATATAGTCTCCAAATCAAGACCGAACATATTTCTTCATTTACGGTTTCCATTTTCAAGTCTTATGAGTTCATGAGTCACCGGTTCAAACTACATATCACAATTTATATATGTGTGTGTCTTTTACATAAGAAAATGCATGTCAATAAAATTTAAATTTCCCAAAAACATGCAGTTTTTAAAACAATCTACCTATTGATTAACTTACAGAATCTATCAATCAAATATTTCTCTCAAAGTATAAGATCGATCAATAGCTTATATGGAGTATTTATTTACATATTAGTTTATTGTAAATTTTCAAGCGTTATTTAATACTCCAATTGAGTATTATAGTTCGATATATTCCCTTATCAAGAATAAGACGTGATGAACATAAGACATTGGTTGTTTTGTCTTGACGCAAATGCCAATCACAAGAACAGGCAGCATAGACTTAAAGGTTGTATTAGATTAAGAAAAAAGTGTGTATATACAACGTTCGTACTTGATCACTCAACATTACCTTTTTTTTAGTTTTGATGACTCAACATTATTCTTTTGTGACTTGGATTAACGCGTAATTAGTTAATTAGATCAAAATTAATGAATCTACCTACATGTAAATCGTCTACAAAGTCTTTTTTTCCTTTTTTTTTTTTTTCTCTTAGGAGGTGTTACAGATACATAATAGACTATTGTATTTTCTATAGGTGATAGAAAATTCAAACGGGTGATCTCAACATGGAAAGGTTTGGTTGGACAGGGTGATGAAACTTGCATGAATCATTGAAGCTCCAATAATTGATTCAAATACCAAAATTTTATTACCACTTGATTGCTATGTTTTTATTATATTTTACTTTCAAATATCTCTAGATAATTGCGTGTGACCAGACAAGTGGAATAGTGGATTGTGTATGTATTTTCTCTAGACAAGAACGAACGAACAACGCAATCAAATTCAAGAAACCACTTAACATGGTGAGATGAGATCCCATCTTCTGTTGCAAGTGGCCAGCTCTGAGATCGCCCATAATTAGTATGGTTGTCACATATATGTTTGTTAGGAAGAAAAGAGCAGCAATTAAACATTGCCTAAGAATGAGGAATTTGTTTTACAATCTCTTGTCAGTTATCCATATATTCAGTTAGAATCGTAGATTATAGGTTGTTGTAGATAAACAAGTCAGGTCATATCTTTAATCCACGACTTTGAGTCCTTAAAAATTAAAGAATATTGATGTATTTTATCTTTGAACAATTTCATTCCTGTAATTTTGTAATCGCCCCAAGAATAAACAATCGCTTAGCCCATCATATCGCAAACTTTAAGAATAATGGAATTGGTCGATCACCATACTCTTTAAAAAACATTACGGATAATGATTAATACAACTCATCCCTTTTAAATTAAATATACATATACATATATAAGGTAAAGTATATAGTTCAATAATTAAACTTTCAGAAACTGAAAGCAAAGAACCCATACGTAAATAGTAAGCATTTGACTGCAGATCAAGAAGTTATTGGTAGGAAGCCTGTTATATACAATATATATTTTTTATTATAAGTTGTACATTGATGAATGATTTTAACACCTTTAGCATTTGTGGAGATAAAATAAAAAAGTCCTTGAGCTATAGACAAAGAAATACCCATAAACAAATATCATCTCTTCTTCATGAACACACAATTAATCGGAAAGCCGAACAAGATTCTTATTTTGCATTTTCGAAATCACTATTACTTCCTTTTTAAATTCATTCAAACCTTTTCATAGTGTTTCTCTTGCTCTTCAATATCACCATGATCTGATAATGTTTCTTCCTCTCTTGCAACACAATTTATCAATGTATATCCTAATTCGGACATGTTTGTAGCACATTATGAAAAAGTCCGATGTATGTAACACATTATAATTAAAGACATTCTATAAATATTTAAAGTTAATCAGTGGCAGATCCATGATCGAGGACAAAGTTGACGTTTTATTAAATTTAATTAGTCCATATGTGGTTTTAAAGAAATTTATAGTATAAATTAATATATTAAATTTATTTTAATGTTATTCAACTGTAAAAAATTAACCACTATACTAAAATTACACACATATAAATAAGTATTTGCTAGTGCGGATTTTTTTTTTAAAAAAGAAAATAATAATTAAACTTAGATTTTCTTTTAAAATTTATTTATATATAATGGAAATTTTCGAAATTCGCTTGGTAAAGATTTTGAGTTGCAAGGTATGACCAATTAGCCATTTATAATATAGGTCCAAAGTATTATAGAATTAATAAATAAAAAAAATTGTTGGGAGAGGTTCAAGTTCTAGTATTATTAAATATTTATGTGTATATTGATCTAATCTCTCGATAAGATGAATTAGTTGAATTGCTATTTATAACAAAAAGAGTAAATATGTTAAGTGTAAAAATTGAGAGATGAAATATATATGATGATAAAATAGATATCTATCTTTCTTTAAATTTGACGAGACATGTTAAATTTCATGAAAAATCCGTATAAATTAAGGAACAAAATGATGTTGCACCGGTTCGATCTCAGTACCGCCACGCTCAATAACCACTGCATCATAACTTCACATTGAACCCATTGTACTAAATTCAAAACTTTATTATTTTTCTGAATATGATTGAAAGATAAAATTAATTATACTAGAGTGCTACTACTATTATATATAGGAAAAGCAGCTTTCATTTTTACGCTTTGTCAGGGTCTAAAATCAAAGCATAATCTGTGAATAAAAAATTCTTATACAAGTATAAAAATATCAAATTATTGAATGTTTAGATATAGGTTAATGAAGTTTTGTACGAAGTCTCACTTTCAAAAAATAAAATAAAATTTATAGTCTTACAAAAATATAATTTTTTCTTATACAACTAACATAAATACACATGAATCAATTAATAACTAATGTATGCCAATGTCCCTTAAGCAAGCACCAATGTCTTGCCCTCCAAAAACATTTTGAAGATGAGCCCCTTTTAACTCTTTTAAGTCCTAGGTTTAAGGAGAACACCTTCAGTAGTGTTCCACAAAATTTCACAACTTCTTCACCATATTTTGTTATTAATTCCCCACCTTAATTAAGTAATAAAATCTATTTTGCTATAACAAAAAACTAATTTATGTCAATAGTATTAACAATACGACTTAATGAATTTTATACAATGATTTTTTTTTAATGAAAAATTATATAGCTATGAATAATAAATTTCAAGCTAGAATACTTATGGACACATACTAAACCAATCTGAATAAATCTTGATGCTTCATTTGCATGATATTCCCCATTAATTCAATCCCGAAACAATAAATTAAAAGCCCCGACCGTCTTTCCACAACTCTCATGACCAATAATATATAAATTAACCAGTGCATTTATAGTGTAACATTTTATAAATTGTATATTATAAATTAATTGATTTGTTAACACATATAATGACATTTGCATAAATTTTATACGTATAAAATTAACCTTTTATTAACAAATTTGTTTGAAAAGGTATATATTTATATTATATTAAATTCTAAAACGCAATCTTGAGAGCTAGTAACATTCATTGGATTATGACATCAATTCATGTGAAAGATATCTTTTTGGATGTAGTTTTAGATTTCAGCTCGGGAATGCAACAATGGGTTTTCCCCATTTAAGTTCCTTTTTGTTCGCAGATCTCATATATGTTATCGATCAAAACTTCATAATTTGTATCCACAATTCTATTTGCTGTCATATACTTTTAAAAGCTCCATCACGCTTCCTTTACTACATCTTTTGGAAAACCAAAAGACACGTCTTTGAAGTTATTTGGTTTCCAGGAAGATAATGTTAACATGGATGAACATAGGCACATAGTACATTGTACAAGATGAATTTAGGACATAATAAGTGTAGCACTTTCCTCGATCAACTGCATACCAAAAATGTGAAGTTTTTAATTTAAAAAAATAAAAATGTGAAGTTTTAAAATTCCTCGACCGTCTTTAATATTAGTCTTTCTATGTACATGATTGAATACCTACACGATTAATTAACCATCTGGAGTAATTAAGGATGCGGGACTACCTAGTACGTGAGAACTCATGCATATTGTTGATATAAGGTTTAACTGCTTCGTGGTATAAATAAAAAAAAAAAAAACCTTGCTTCGTGGTATAAATAAAACCTTCTTTGATCCCCCACGACTTCAATCTTTTCATAAATAAGTTTCTAATCCCTAATTTGAAGAAAAATATTATTCCATCATATTCGGTAATGGCGATAGTGAATAATTTCAAATATTGTTTTAATTATAACTTTTTTATAAGTAAAATTGACACGAAGTTTTGATTTTTGAGCGTTTTGATCCAATGACCGTTTTGACCATGTTGGAAATCCTATAATAGTACTTCAATTTTGGGATTTCTTCCATTTATTGCCTGCTTGAGGCATCCTGACATCATGAATATACCAGTTGGTAGAAACAATGAATAATAGTCGTATTTGAGGTTTTCGTATCTCGATCAACTTGGGTAATGTAAGAGGTACAAGCGACTTCAAATAAAGAAAATATATCGTCTGTGATTTGATTATTATGACATGTATTATTTATACTTATGACAAGAATTAAAATATCATGTATTTTGAGACGGAAATAGTATAAACTAACACCAGCCGTTGATGATATTTTCGCTACGTGTAAAGATCTTAACACGTTTGTCTTTACTTTCTTGACACTACTACGCGCCGCATTTTTTGTATACGTGGACACAGATCAGCAAATTCAATTATTTAATTTTTTTTTTTTTAATTAAGCAAATTCAATTATTGACCTAAACAATAAAAACAAATTGATTTAGACCTGAACTCCAATTTGGATTGGTACAACGTAAATCCGACGTGGCAACTCAATCAATGGTCAACGTCATCAAACAGCTTCTCTTTGCCGTAATCCTCCTAGTCGGTCTCTCTGGCTCTAACTCTATTTTTAGAGATAGAAAGAAGAAGCTCAAGGATTAAAAAAATGTCAAATTCATGTCACGCTATATCTATAAAAGGCTCCAATCTTCTTCTTCTCTCTCATTTAACTGCATCACGATATTATTATTCACCAATCAGATCATCATCCTCTTCTACAAATCTTAACTTCAACAGAGTCTCTTCATTCAAGCTTCCTTCTTCTTCTGGTAATTACATTTTCTGTTTGTTTCCTTAGAAAATTTCATTGTTTTACTCTTTCTTCTGATCTGGGTTCATTAGCATTCTGCAGATATCGTCGTCCAATCAAAAACGACTTCTCTGTTTCTTCATTCAAGGTTAGTCATTTTTTTTTTCTTCCCATTTTACTGTTTTAATGTATTTAATTAGTAATTCCAAATTAATTTTTGTTGGATTGTAGAAAGGTGAAGGAACTACTTTACCAAAGTTAAACCGAGACAAAATGACGATTAAACCGGCGGTTCGTATCGCCGAGAAGAAACTAATCGTCAAGGACCGTACGATCCTCACCGGAGTACCGGACAATGTGATATCGACTTCCGGCTCGGACACCGGTCCGGTCGACGGGATCTTCCTCGGAGCTGTGATAGACGGAGATAACAGCCGCCACGTGGTGAGCTTAGGTACGCTTCGTGACGTCAGATTCATGGCCTGCTTCCGGTTCAAGTTATGGTGGATGGCTCAAAGAATGGGGGACCAAGGAAGAGACATTCCTTTAGAGACCCAATTCTTATTGGCCGAGAGCAAAGATGGGTCCCACCTAGAATCAGATAACGGCGACGAAGAGAATCAGAAAGTGTACACCGTGTTCTTGCCGTTAATTGAAGGCCCGTTCCGAGCTTGTCTACAAGGAAACGAAAGGGACGAGCTTGAGCTATGTATGGAGTCGGGGGACTCTGACACTAAAGCGTCGTCGTTTTCACACTCGGTTTTTGTTCATTCGGGTACTGACCCGTTTCTGACAATCCATGAAGCTATAAAGGCTGTTAAATTTCACCTGAAAACATTCCGGCAGCGTCACGAGAAGAAACTTCCCGGAATCGTTGACTATTTCGGGTGGTGCACTTGGGATGCTTTTTATCAAGAGGTAACTCAAGAAGGTGCCGAATCCGGCCTCGAATCGCTGGTCTCTGGCGGGGCTCCGCCGAAATTCGTGATCATAGACGACGGATGGCAATCTGTTGGCGGCGACACAGACGTCGAGAAACCGTTACTCCGGCTAACGGGAATCAAGGAAAATCAGAAATTTCAGAAGAAGGATGATCCTAATGTGGGAATCAAAAACATTGTCAACATAGCTAAGCAGAAACATGGATTGAAATATGTTTACGTGTGGCACGCAATTACTGGGTATTGGGGAGGAGTCCGTCCTGATGTGGAAGGATATGATTCGTTGATGAAGTTTCCGATGATCAGTAAAGGTGTGGTGGAGAACGAACCGGGATGGAAAACCGATGTCATGGCAGTTCAAGGGTTGGGATTGGTTAATCCAAAGAATGTGTACAGGTTTTATAAAGAATTGCATAGTTATTTGGCGGATGCTGGTGTAGATGGTGTTAAGGTGGACGTTCAGTGTATACTGGAGACTCTCGGGGCAGGATTAGGCGGCCGAGTGGAGTTGACCAGACAATATCATCAAGCTCTTGATGCGTCCATTTCTAGAAACTTCCCGGATAATGGCTGCATTGCTTGTATGAGCCATAACACTGATGCACTCTACTGGTAATCATTGTTATGATCTTTAGTTCCTTATGAGATAATTTCGCCAATTTTTAGAATTCGAGTTTTATGTAGCGGTGATCTGATGTGGTGATGCTGTTTTGAACAGTTCAAAACAGACGGCGATCGTGAGAGCATCGGATGATTTCTATCCACGTGATCCGGTATCACACACTATCCACATTGCAGCTGTGGCTTACAACAGTGTGTTCTTAGGGGAATTTATGCAGCCTGATTGGGACATGTTCCATTCCCTTCATCCTGCCGCAGAGTACCATGGATCGGCTAGGGCGATCAGCGGTGGTCCTCTTTACGTCAGGTGAGAGAATTCATTGACGTATTTTTGGATGGAGGAGGAAGTGCATTTTTTATGAAATTTTATCTTATCGTGTGATTTTTCTAAACAGCGACGCACCGGGGAAGCACAATTTCGAGCTTCTGAAGAAATTGGTCCTGCCGGATGGCTCGATTCTTCGAGCACGCATGCCTGGTCGACCAACTCGTGACTGTCTCTTCTGTGACCCTGCGAGGGATGGAGTCAGGTAAGCCTTTTGTTTTTTCTAGTTGCTTGTGTGGTTTAATGTTTTATCCTAACCGTGCAAGCAACAAACACTCTGTAGTCAATTTACGTTTGCCATTCAAATTACTTTCCTTGGCTGTCTTCTGTTGACTTTTATGGATGCGTTATATTTTCCTTAATTAAAGTAATTTTAAGAAAGTAGGAATCATATAATTTATAAGAAATTTATGAAATTTATCCTTATGATGTTATTATTAATTAATTTAAAGTTCGCAATTAATTTCTTATAACACCATTTGTGTTTGATTCCAGCTTGTTGAAGATATGGAACATGAACAAGTATACAGGGGTCCTAGGAGTCTACAATTGCCAGGGAGCGGCATGGTCGAGCTTGGAAAGAAAGAATGCCTTCCATCCAACTACAACCGATGCTATCACCAGCTCTGTCCGCGGCCGTGATGTCCACCTAATTTCAGAGGCTTCTGTCAACACCGACGACCAATGGTCCGGTGACTGCGCAGTCTACTCCCACCGGTCAGGAGAGCTCTTTACGCTCCCATACAATGCCTCTCTACCAGTTTCACTCAAAGTCCTGGAATACCAAATATTCACCATAACGCCTGTCAAAACTCTAGCCTCGTCTGGTTTTCGCTTTGCGCCGATTGGGCTTATCGACATGTTCAACTCCGGTGGTGCCATTGAAGGGCTGAAATATGAAGATGAGAAAGTGCACGTGGAAGTTAAAGGATGCGGCAAGTTTGGTGCTTATTCGTCGGCTAAGCCAAGGAGGAGTGTGGTCGGGTCAGCTGAAGTTGATTTCGAGTATGATCTTTCTTCTGGGTTGGTGATTATCAACTTGGATAGTATGCCAGAGGAAGGCAAGAGACATGTTGTGGAGTTTGAGTTATGAAAAGAATTAAACTGTGATTCATGCCATTGTTGTTTGTTGTAGGATAACTAGGGGTTCAGAGAAATTTAGCATTATTATTACGATTAGATAAATGAAATATGCCTTTTTCTATTCTAGAAGGGCAGAGCATGATGTAATAGGAAAATAAATTCTGAAAAAAATAATTACTCTGTGATTTATTATTTGATCATTGCTAAATCATCCAGTAATTACAATAAGTGTCTAGAATCTCTGTTTCTAATAAATAACTGGAATATCAAGTTATCTAGAGAATAACCTCTCAATTTCATCAAGTTCGTTATAATCTTGGAGCTCGTCATCCTCGTGCTTATCCACTTCTTGTGCCATTATGGCTTTATGCTGCTGGTTGAGTCTTTTTTGTTGATGGAATGCTTCCCTTCGAGAATTCCAGTTGTCCGATATGTTTTCCAGAACATCAACCATCATTTCTTTATCCTCAGCAATATGCTTTGTATCCTGCACATCCACCTCCTTGCTGCCCTCTGAAAATGAAGGGAAAAAAAAAATGTTTAGAATAAAATCATTCACATTTTAGCTACCACTTAAAACTGATCAGAGAAGTTGAGCAAAAGGCATATATACCTCCAATAGCTCGCTTTGTAACTCACCAGGTCCATGTCAAGAAAGTGGTCGATCCGAGTATCACTAAATAACCTGTAAACCAAAATGAATGAAAAAGAGAATGAAACTGTGAATTTTGAAACTAATCAAATTGGAGAAAATGAATGAGTTAAGAATGGCATCAAACAAACTTGTCACATGCAACTTTGACACGAGCATTCTGTAATTCTGTAAGTTGGTTAACTGTCTGGTTAAGAGGGGCCTCATTTATGTCCAATGATCCCAAGAGAAACATTTGTTTATCCAACATTGTTTTTACCACAGCAATAGCTACAGATATCCCATTTTTCTTTGCCTCAATGACAAGATTTTGAAGTTTGTGCAGTTCCTCTGCTGAAGAAACCAAAACAGCAGATTAAGATAAACAAAGCCTACTTTTGGTCATAGTCAATTATTAGCCCTAGCTAATCCTTCAAAAATTAATCTAAAAAAAACAATAAAACTGAAAATGAGCAAGAGCAAGAGAAATCTAAACGTACCAAGAGAGATATAAATGTTGAAATGAGGTTTGAATGGCTGTCTCATACAGGCAGTATAGGCAATAGAGGCCGCCTAGTCTACGAGACAGAGAAGAATCAGCACTCACCATGTGACCTGCATCACAAACAAAATATGATGACAAATTTCACTCACATCCAAGTAAGACAATGAAAGAAAAGCAACATCATCATTTTTCTCTAAAATCAAACACGTAAAAATAAGCACCAACCTATGTATGGACGTATATTGATTGCATAAACAAGGCCAAATTGGTCGAAGGTAATGCCTCAAATATGAATGAAAACTTCCTAGACCGCCACATCCTCTTCATATCAGCTAAAGTTGCTGAATCATTCTGTCAGTTCCCAATAAAATAATAAAATTAAACAAACGAAGCCAAAAGGGATATTATGAAAGAAAGAAAAATCACAAATGCTGATTATACGTTACCTTGACAAACTCATCTATAAGCTCGTCAATATCGAGCTTGAATGGAGAGAGGTCCATTATAAGATATCTTCAAGCTTGGCTACCTGATAATGGCTAAATTCTATGCCAATTTTCTTCAAAACTAAACCCAAATTATTAAGAAACTGAAAACCATAGCTACGAACAATGACGAAAACTATGAAAGTCTCGGAAAAGCTATGAAAGTCTCGATTTTTATCAATTATTGCAAAACTGAGTTTCAAGTAAAGCGAATTAGTAAATTCACAATCGAAACTTGAAGACGTACCTTTGAAGAGGGTGGTTTTGACTTGTAGCTTTTCGGCGCTGATCGGCGGCGGACTTGTATTTCAATCTGATGTGGAGTCAACCCAACTAAGTAATATTCGATATACCTAAATTTTGTGTGCTATCTCCCTCCATCTCGCCAATTTTATAGCGAATTACTATAAAAAAAAATTAGGAAGAATCAGTAAACGAACAATACCCAGATGAAATTTTATAGCGAATTACTGTAAAAAAAGTCACAAAATGAAAGAAGAAGAGGCTGATGCAGAAGTACAGAAAGTCAAATGCAATCAGTCTAGGAAATTCTGAGAAGGATGAAAAAGGCCCTAGAAGCAAAGTCAGGGACCAAAGTTAAGAATTTGGAAAAGGTTCAGAAGAGGATGAATTGAGCAACTGAAAGAGGGCTTTTGCTCGACTATATATGTCAGTATATTGATGCTGCATAATCAATTTGCTAAAGCACTTTCACAATACTTTTAATTTTGTTCAACAGTAAGAAAAGTAGTCGCAATTGTTAATTTTCATTATTAGCTAATTTTCATTAACGCCATCCGTTGCTTGGCCATTAATAATGCACTATTGATCAATGCAATCTTCCCAATATTAACCGTGATGTTCCACTCGATCATGTTTCAAACTCATCATATTCATGCTTGCTCAGTTGCTTGTTATTCAAGGAAGAACTTTTATGAGTAACGGGAATAATCGAATGAAGAGAAATATGTTCAATTGTGTATACATGTTACATTTTTATTAGTAACTTCAAGGGTAGATTCTCTTCAAAAGAAAAAAACTTTGAAGGGTAAGCTCAGGAGAGGATGAAAACTATCGAGTTTTACAATATCTGTTCAATCATGTTGAAGATGGATTTGAATCTAGGAAACTATAGATCAAAGCAAAAGTAACAACATAGAGTTTGGGAATGACCGACGGTATCCTGATTCCTGACATGTTTTAGGATTCCAAGCCAGAGAAAACGATAAAAATGGAGTCCAAAATTCAATAATGTGCCGTCAAGATGGAAGAAAATAACCTAACATAGAGAGGAGATTCTCAATCCATCTGTGAAGTAGAAGATCTAATATATGCAAGATTACATTTCAGTAGATGGAAATATAAAATTTTCAAGTTTGAGACATCATTTGCTCTGAACTTCCTTTCCGATCACATATTTATGGTGGAAAGTTGGCTATAAGAAGAATGCATCTATTCGAAAACAAAGAAGCCTGGTATATATGGACAATTTAATCTTAATTCACGATTAAGAGAGCAATAATTATTACTGATTTTGGAACTTCAATTTGTGAGATTGCTTAGTGGGTAGTGAAGAGGATTCATCTGCCTTCAAGTGCTTAACTTCCAGATTTAGGTCTATCAACAGCCACTGCTTTGTTTCTCATAAATTCCATTAACTTCTGCCGCAAGTTACCAGAAATTTTCAAACTTCTCCATGAGCACGGGTAAATTTACGTGCTTAATTTAAATTTCTAGACACATGATTCAAGTTTTTCCATGAAATCATTCCTTCTAGCCATTTTGATTTAAAACTCGACACGTATTTTATTAACAACAATAATTTTTCACTTCATCTTCAACCAAAAACATTGGGAATCCCTGTTTTTGTAATTGTTTTAGCCAACAAGTCCCACGCTTCAGGCAATTATTGTACTCCGTACATGATGAATATTTGTAGTTTTTTATGTGTTTGCTACATGGATACATGACTAAAGTACTTAATTTAAAGACCAAAATGCTTATCTAGGTGAATTTTACTACAGGATAATTCTTCTTCTTGTGCCAAAATGAAGATGAAAAAACAAAATGGAGTAGTTGTGTTTTCTTTCTCCACCATCATAATTCTTCTTCTTGTGCCAAAATGAAGATGACTGCTAATTAAATTTATCTTCTGTGCCTAACAGCAAAACATTGCCTGATCACCAAACTTTGAATGGTGGAAGAAAAAACTTAAAGGGTAAACTCAGTGAGTAGAGTTTTTACAATCTGATCAATCATACTGAAGAAAAATTGGAATCCAGGAAAGTAAAGATCAAGGGAAAAGTAACCAAAATGATAGATGTTCAAATCTTTAAATAACAGATTAGGAGAAAAAAAAGTTGAAATGCAATGCAAAAGAAAAACTTGAGGAAAGTCGAAGTCTTAAACCAGGAATAGGTGCCCTTTTCCTCTTAATCTTGCAGCCATCTCCTTTACTCTGGTTCATGCAAAACAAACACTTTTAATCAGTATAACACAAACAAAAAAGCAAAAATAGATATAATAATCAAAAATCTATAAATTATTACCTATCTTCTTCTTCATTATCGGATATGCAGCCGCAACCACGATACCACAAATGCCTCTTCCTCCCACACCATTCTTATCCTTATGTAAGTTTGTAACCATGTTCACCCCAGTCATTTCCCCAACTATTTTTTACAATCCAAAAATCTTCGCCATCTTCAGTAGTTCCAAATCCCACAATTAGCACGTCATGATTAGATTGATTCTTTTTCTTAATTTTTTATGTGCAATTTTTGCATGAAAATGTCATGTAAATTTCTAAAAAGCTTATATAAATAAATAATGTTGATAAAAAAATTTAATCAATCAGTATAACAAAATTATGAACTTACTCCTAGATAGTCTTCAAAATTTGGACAGCTAGTTTCCATAGCCGCGACTACCGCCTGTCTCGCTACCACAATCCTTAACTGCTCCTCGTCATTAGGTCTTACAAGACCAAATCCATCAATCTTGACCCGGTTTGAATTAAACTGCAAAATCATGAAATTGATTATCAGAAGATGCTACTAAAACAATTAACTTTCTCATTGTACTTCAATTTTATAGTGTAGCAATTACCTTTTCTTCCCAAACCACATCCACCCAGCCTGTATATGGATAATCACTCTCACGTGCAATTCCGCAACTTTCAACATACCTAAAGGCCGAGATGTACAAACCTCCACTTCTCCCGTTACTTTCAAAATCACAATCGACTAGCTCCTGTATGGAGAGACCATAAATTTCCAGTCCTAATCTTATATATTCCTTCCACAAATTACAAAGTTAAATAAAACTCAGTTTTTCTCGTCCCTTAGACGGTTTTACCAAGTAATATTACATTCTTATAATAATTTAAAATATTGAAAATAAAAAATAGAATATAGATAGAAAAAACATGCATGCATACATTGTATCAAAAATAAGAATATATATTGTATCCTTGAAATTCCAAGTGAGATTGGATAAAAAGGAGACTCAATCTTAAATGTACGGTGATATCATCTATAAAATAATAATGAAGTTAATTCAAGACCAATATCAATTATGTACAATCTTGAGCTTTGCTAAAAGGATAATTCAACCTACATTGCAAAAGAAAAACTTGCATAAAGTCAAAGTCAGAAATATGTGTCATTTTCCTCCTAATCTTGCAGCCATCTTCTTTAGCCTGATTCAAACAAACACAATACTGTTAATCAACAAATAACAGACATACACATGAAATTAACATAATATAATAATCATAAATCTATATCATTACCTCTCTTCTTCTTCATTATAGGATATCCACCGACAGTCGCTATACCACAAATTCTTTTTCTTCCTACACCTCCTTTTATCTTAATGTATCAATCTTCACCCCATCCTGATCCCACCGGAGCTCATGCAGCAAATTCAGACATGTGATACTTCCATTGAGATAGGTGGCCATTCCATCTTGGGTAACGAGTTTTGTACAGTGGGTAGCATTGATGAACTTCTATCTCAGAGAAAACGAAAATGGAGAAATGGCAATAGATCAAATGAAGTACGCTAGCGAGTTGAGGCAGTTAGAAGATGTAGCGACTAAGTCGATAGATATGAGGAGGAGACTTAGAATTTTGGAGCAGCAACAACCACCCAACCTTACCTTGAAGAGATCGTATCTATCAGGGCTGAGAGAGCAGAGCTCATGCAG
Organism: Rutidosis leptorrhynchoides; assembly: GCF_046630445.1. Lineage (NCBI taxonomy): Eukaryota > Viridiplantae > Streptophyta > Magnoliopsida > Asterales > Asteraceae > Rutidosis > Rutidosis leptorrhynchoides. Next base: position 55,138 of record NW_027266620.1, read on the forward strand.
CATTTATGGACATTATTTTTCGTAACCCCATTTCATGCACACTCCATTCATGGGCCTCTTTTCCATAGAAAACCCCACTTCATGAACACTACCATTCATGAGTCTATTTTCCATAGTAAATCCCAATTCATGGACACTACCACTCATGAGTATGTTTTCCATAGAAAAAGTATGCATGCATACATTGTATCAAAAAAATAAGAATGTATATTGTATCCTTGAAATTTCAAGTGAGATTGGCTAAAAAGGAGACACAATCTTAAAATGTACTGTGATACAATCTATAAAATAACAATGAAGTTAATTCAACATCAATTTCGATCATGCACAATCTTGAGAATGCTAAAAGGATAATTCAATCACTATCTTTAAAATACTAGTGATCATCCACTATTTTATTTTGGTTAACCCAAAATCACAATTAAAGAAACATAAGCCTAGAGTTTAAACCATTAGACAATATTATAATAATTTTGTAGGGTTGAGTAGGGGTGTTGGGATTCCAACACACTCGAAATGATGCAACAAGTCATTTGTCAATGATGGAATAAACGTGAGTAAAAAAACACAAAGATCACCGATTAAAGAAAAATTGGACTAGCTAGTAAGAGGTTATGAAGATAGCTAAAATAAGAACATTATATTACCTCTTTATCGTTGAGTGGGAAGAAGAAAATAAAGAAGAGAAAACAACAACTTTCTCATTGATTTCAAAATGCATATTATAATAGCTTATAATATAGTTGAAAATATTTGGTCTTGGTTTTTTTGCTTTGCAAGGAGTTTGGAAGGTGAATCAAAGAGGGAAAAAATAAAAGTAGCACAATCAGTCTTAGAGTAATTCATGATTATCATGTGTAAATCTGAAAATTTACGTCACATAACCATTAGCACGTAAAATTGGCTCCGATTCAATCTTCAAATCTTTAATCAGTCCTGATATATTTTTGAAGCCTGCTCATTATTATTATTCTCGTCTATCTCATTGTAAGCACGAATACAATTAAAATCCTGAATTCCTATTTCAGAGAGACATGTTATTGTTAGTGTTTGTTCTATCTCATTTCGTTTCGAAAACCAAGGTAATGTGCAATGGCGGCGAGAGATTAATCAGTTGCGGTTTGTCTTAATCTTCTTCTTCAACTTTAATTATTTTTTATTGATGTATTTTTATTTCTTTTGGTTTGATCTGATTCTTTTGTACTATGTATGCATGTATGCATCTATGTATGTAGATTATAGACTAGTAGCATGCATGAGCATGACTTACTATATTTCCGTCTCAAAATAGATGCAAATTTTTACATGCAATTTACATTGAAAATTTTATATCTATTTCGGACGCGGATAGTATTTTTTATGATCAGCTGGGAACCGGAGGAGGAGAAATGATATTGAGAAAAAGAAAATGGACCCTCCCCATCTTCGTATTTACAATCGTCTCTACCCCGTTGAAGAGGGTTGGCCACTTCATACATATGGTCTCTTTGTTCATCCGAGAATCAAATTCAGTGAGAATAATTTGGGTTATGGCATGAAGAAAGCTTGTGGAATCTGTATGAAGGATGGAAGATTGCACAAAAAGTATCGAAAGGGTCGCTAGTGATGATTCTCTAGTTTGGATGAAGGAATTTAGTTGTTCCGGTTCTTGAATCCGTAGTTTTTTTTTTTTTTTTTTTGAATAATCATAATTATATCTAGTTGATTTTAATGACTTTGATAAATCGCTGACAATGTTAGATGGTTAGAACCGCTACAAAGAAGATTATCGACTCGATCGCGATAGTTTTTTTTGATAACAGAAGAAATTATTATTAGTAGAATTTTAGGTGGTGGAGTTTAATCATGTCACTCGTCTAGAATCCCCGGATGAAACCCCTAGTCCTCCAAATTAAGTAAAAAATCATATATTTTTTCAAATAACATCATCCACAATCAAACTATCGGAACATCCTTTTGTAATTGAGGTTTCCTTCTAACAACCCTGTCATAAAAAAAGCTACTGGAGCGAATTTCAAAAATACTACAACAAAATTAGAACAAGTCAAGGTTGAATAAATGCCATCCACAATTGACATTAGTATAAATAAATAAAAAGAGTGAAATAAAACATTTTTCTTAAAGAGACATACCAAACTGTCGTCTCCTTCATTTGTTCGATCATACCTGGATTCCGACATGCAATGGTATAAATTCTATGACTGAATAACAAAAGTGTTTGAATATCGCTACTTCGTACCAGCTGGCATGGTTATTGACTCGCCATATAATTAAAGAAGAATCATATTACGTGAGGATTGTGAGCCGTCGTTTGCAAATAAAATATACTCCAAATAATGAAAAGGATGACTAAACTGAGTACTCCATAAAACATTCAACTTTGGCATAAAGACGTTCTAATATTTTAACTAATCATTTTTTTCCCTTAACATCATCATTCTCTTGTAGTGTACATCACGTATATATCTCTATATTTCTTCAAACCTACTCTAAAATAGGAAAGTAGTTGGAAATATATGATTTTTCAAATTTCCCTTAATCCAAATTAACTCCAAATAACCAATTAAAAAAGAAACCCTCCAAATAACCTCAATGAAGCAAAAGAAACCAACTCATGATAATATTAGTCGTAACAAAATGAAGTGGGTGCAGAGATAGAATATTTTCTAATAGGTAAATATACATCATGTTTCAAACTCGAAGGAGAAGTGTAGAGAAGAGACTGCACATTTATAAAACCCTACAAAGTACTTGATCATGCGTTTATATATAGAGAGAGACACGAAGAGAGGTTATTTTCAGGAATTATATGTAGGATAATGCAATTCGCTAAAGGCGCATTTCGATCGAAAAGATCCAAGTTCCATAGATATATCCCTTTAGTAAGTGATTCTTACACATAGATGTCCCTTAAAATCGTTTATGCCTTATTCACAAATTCTTCAATTGTACTCGATTATTGTCGAGCTCTCGCATTCTACATCCAAATTCCAATTCTACTAGTCATTTTGAATTAAAATACAATGATTGAGGCAAATCAATGGCTTGTTACTAATGCATCTTTTTCACGATTCAATCCGTTATCAATGGCTTGTTACTAATTCAAAATACAACTAATATGCATCAAGAACGATCCAATATTTCAACCAAAATCTTCTTGGAGTCGTAGGAAATAAAAAGTACGACCCTGTTGCGAATTAAACTCTACAAATGGTAGATTCTCAACTAATTTATCTAATAAAATGTACCTTTTTCTTTTTTGGCATCAATAAGTTTGACTATTGTCAACTTATAAGTCAAGCAATCATCAAAACGGGAAAGGTTAATCATCCCCCCATCCTCCCTCGACTTTGCCACTTAGCTCCGTGAATTTCAATTATCGTGACCCTTATAGCCCCTTCCGTTAAGAAATATGAATTGGCGGTTAATCGACTGTTATCTTGTTAGCAGAATGCACATGTGGCTAAGTTAGCTAATATAACCTACTGCTTAGCTGGCGTAATTTTGTTCTTTCCCAATGAAAATCAAAATAAACCTTGCTACCAAACACTCTTAACCTACAACAAAACAACCAAGCTTCGATCCTCGTCCTCAATCTTGCCTCGACCACTGTCTCGTTTGGATAGACGAAGTCACGTGATGATTGAAGAATTGGAGATAAAGTCTTATTTCTTAGGAGATTCACTCATGTCATGTGTGTGTAATTGAATGAATAATTTATTTGTTGTAGAAAAATTGTGCTTCTTTGTGGATTAGTTTATGTTTTAATCGACTTAAGAATTAGAAAGAAGAAGAAGAAGAGCGAACAAGGGAAAACAGAAAAGCTAACTGCTTAGCTGTAAGGATAAGTGTGCTTGGTGGTGTTTGGTTGTAAGGATAAGTTGAAGGAAGCAGGTAGGATAAATAGGTGAGAAGACACGAGGGAGGACGAGTGTGAATTAGGAAAACTGAAGGAAAAATAAACTTATATGGGCGTAACATGCAAATTATAAACCTATAGGTGCAAGTCATATAGTTTGACACTATTCCAGAATAAGAACAAGTAACTAAAATCTAAGGACAGAAAAGAGTGCAGATGATGTTAAGGATCCAATAAGCATCGAATAAGGCAGAGCATTTGAAATCCTAATAAACAATGACAATATACCATTACAGACCAACAACAACTTACTTAGCTCAACTCCCTCTCTAATCAAATCTACAAACCCAAACACTTAAAAAACCTAAAACTCCACTTTCACAAGAGCACTTGAAACGTCAGGGGTTGACGACGCCGAACCTCCACCGTGCTGCTGGAGCCAATCCTTCGCACAAATCAGCGCTTCAACAGTTTCCGGCCTCAACGAGCTCCGATAATGATCGAGCTCCTTGTTTTTCGTGCTGAATATCGAGTCAACAGCCACCGTACAGACAGGAACAGAGAGGATGTCACGTGCCATCTTGGAGAGAGTAGGGTATTTCGTCTTGTTCATCTTCCACCACCCGATCACGTCAAAATCTTGAACACGAGGCAACAGAGATTCGTCAAGATACTGATCCAATTCTGACTTGTGCTGCTGGCTTGTTGTCTCCATTATGTACATATCGAAATCTGCTAAACCGTTGTCAGACAAAAGAGAGCCATGGGAATCCTCCATCTTCGAATTGCTTCCTCCTTCATCTGCATAAGTTGGCGTGAGAGGCAAGGGAAGTGCCGTGTACTCGTGAAAGAGCTCATGGATTCCGTCATCAACAAGTTTGATATAGGCAGGAGCCTCTTCTCCGTAAATCTTTGAGAAGCTGAACTCGACAAGCTTCATCTTAAACCTAGGGTCCACGATTACAGCAAGAGCCAAAATGAGGCTACAATCTTTCCAGTACTTGTTAACTTGTTCCTGCATGATTTTCGCAATGCCGCTGACGTAGGGATCCTCACTGGCCATCGCCTTGGTCACGTCAGAGTGAATCTTCCACACCTCGTGAAAGAAGGTAATTGCAGTGGGACTTGTTGCAGTCAGAAGGATACTGGCAGAATCAAAAATCAGTTTTAAGAAGGCAGAGATTGTCTCAGCTTGTTTCCAATCCATCGCCGATAGAGTCTCCTTGTAATCGGGATCGGAGGTATCCAAGCACGAAAACACTTCCTTCAACTCACAAGCAGCTAGCAACATTTGATAAGTGGTGTTCCACTGTGTTTGGTCATCAATAAATAGGGTTTTCTCACTCGGGACTTGAAGTTGTTCCTTGAGCTCAAGAAACTTCTCCTCGTGAGCTTCTGACGTTTTCACATACTTGACATTGTCACGGACTTTCTTGATAACTTCGTGCCCAGCAGTAAAGATATCTTTCGCAATCGCACTAAAAGTGTGAGCAATGCATTTTCCAGTTAACAGCTCACCATTAAGAATTTGAGGATTCTTCGCAGAAAGAAGGGGCCTGAGATTCTCCAAGGCAGCTTCACTTAGAGCCTGGTTGAAAGTAACCGAAAACAGCTTCCCTTCCAAATTCCAATCGGAGAGGCACACAGCAACAGCATGACTGAATGCAGAATCGGACTCGGGAAATGGTTCCATGACTACGTTAAGAAGACGCTTCTTCAATTTCCATTCACTATCAATGAAGTGTCCTGTTACAAACACATATCCAAAAGTCTGGCTCGAAGTCCACATGTCGAGAGCAAGAGACACACGCCCAGGTATTCCCTCGACGGATTTCATGACATTCTGCTTTTCGCGAAGATAAGTCGCAACACAATCTCCCTGGACAGTGTTGAAGCTCACCATCCCATACCTTGGCTGGAGATTTTGCACAAAAGACACAAAACCAGGATGTTCCACCATATGAAGTGGGTAGTCATGCATGATAACCATCCTAGCAATTTCATGTCGGCAACGGTCCTGGTCAAAAGACACAAAGGCTGAGGAAGGGGTTCTGTATCGCCGTTTCGGTGCCTCGGATCCAGCGGAGTTTCCAGTTTTCGGAGTAAATGGGCTGAAATTTACCAGAGTGCCATCCTGGTTGCGAAGAAGTGCCGGGCAGGTCCCTTTAGCAATGTGACGTTTCAGGTGGCTGGTACCAGCTACTTTCGAACCTTGGCTATAAGCGAAACTTTGCTTGCATTGCTTACAAATAGCCCTTCTACAGTCAGCATTGACATTTTCTATTGTGAAGTGCTCCCAGACTACAGACTTCTTCTTCCTTCTCTTATTGGGCTGTGTCTCTGGAGCTGCAATGATGTCCATGGTTTCCATTTCCTCGTTGTTCTCTTCATTTTCATAGTCCTGCGAATCATGCGGGACAATTTCGTTGCCGTGCACTTCATTGTCGTTCTGTTCAGCTGTGTCCATCTTGTCTCAAGAGGTGGTTTCTGTGCTCAAAAGCTGCAATAGTAATTCAAAAACAAAAATTAAATCGATAAACAGGGATTCTTAGAGTAAAGGACCTACACAAACTTTGAACAAAGACTAGTTCGTGCACATCAAACTTGGAAATAGCAGATGCTTCCAGCTCATACAACCATGGACGCCAAGCACTAATGTCATTATAGGTGATGTTTACTTTAACATATCAAACTTAGCTGAATTAAGACTTTCTCGTCATTGAACAAACTCCATGATAATATTAACAAGTTCATTCCGAGACATTGTTGACCAATTCAGCCAAATTACAAATTTCATATCTATAGATCAATTGACCACTGAGTCAATACAAAAAATAGGCACAAAGCAAAGCAGATCTAGGGAATACCCATTATCAACGACAGCTCATCAACCGAGATCAAAAGACTCACAAAAATATAAATCACGAACTCCACGGACAAGGTTCAAAGAAAATTCCATGATTGGAGAAGTAAATTTGAACAGATCGTCTAAGTCAACGCTTCTTCTAGAAAGTAACATAGAATCACAACCCACATCCTATAAACAAACAAATCGTATAATCGTGGAAAAAAACCAGGCCCAGATGATAAATAATCAAAATTTCTCTAACAAAATCGAAAACCCAGAAAGAATGAAGGTTGTTATTAGTATTACCTCAAAAAAGGTCCGATGTTTAAGCGAGAACGAAAGGTGAGAAGACCCAGATCTGAAAGTCTCTGGAAGCAAAACAATCAAAGGCCCGATCGATCAAAGGGCCCGATCTAGGGTTTTTGCAGATGAGAGGAAAAAAGAGAGAGAGAGAGTGTTTTGGGGGAATTCGAGAGAGAGAACAAAAGAGGATATGAGATTTGGGCTCAGAATGAGAGAAGGCTATTTGGACCCGTAAATAAAAAGAGGGAAAAGGTTTTGCTAAAGAGATAAGATTGGTCTAGAAGAGGTCTGCTTTGATATTTTTGCTTATTCGGTTTCTAAATTTTTTTTTTTTTTTTTTTTTTTATTTTGAAGAAAAAATTGACAGAAGTTTTATTTGGGTCTGTCTCTCTAAAATATTTCTCAAATTGGACCACCAACCAAAAACCAAGCCTTAAGTAAAACCACCCAACTTTTACATTGGCCTATTTTTATTTTTTTTCATAATAGTATTATTATGAGGGTCCACGTTTATTTATATTTGCAAGACACAAATTGATGGCTATACGAAAATTGTTAGCCCATTCACATGTGTGAATCCAAAAATAAATTCAATTTTTGAAAGTTCAAAAAAAAAAAAAAATTGGATTGATGTGATGAGCGATTCAAAAGTGAAGGTAAATGCCACGTATGAAAATAAGTAATGACAGAACCCATCGATATGATGAGTTGTATGATTTTGTAGTTCAAGGAGCCATTCGTTAAAATTTGAAATTCAAGGACCCAGACTTTTTCGTATGGTCTTAATGAGGCAGACTTTTTTTTTTTTTTTGAAGTGTAATACTGTATGTATGCATGTTTATCAACTCTAATTAGTAATTACTGTCTGTTCTATGCATAATTAGTAATACCTCCGTCCCTAATTAGTTGTGAAGGAGTAATAATTTCCAATGTTTTTAACATGTGCATGCTAAAATTCTCACCACTGTAATCTGATAGCTATTCATTCATAGTCCATTGTGTCTATCTCTTTGCTGATCAATTTCAATCATGGCCAAAAAACCTGTCAAATACTATGTGGTATATATGTACTCTCTGCTCTGCAAATGTACTGTATAGTTTATTTTGGTTTGATTTGATTTGAACCGTTTCAGGTTGATGCATTCACCGAGTCAGCCTTCAAAGGAAACCCAGCTGCTGTTTGTCTGTTAGGAGATGATTATGATGATGACCTCAGCAGAGACAAGTGGCAACGAGCTGTGGCGGCTGAGTTCAACATCTCTCAGACATGTTTCTTGATTCCACTTTCAGCATCTCATAATAACTCCACAAATCCCAGGTTTAACCTCAGATGGTTCACTCCTGTCGACGAGGTTATAAGCTCTCATTACATTACATTACATTACTTCTCCTGTCTGTCATGTTAATTTAATTAGATCTCAGTATTATGTTCTTCCTCAATAACACTACAAGTCGGTACCCAAATTAATACCAGACCAGTATGAATAAGACTACAACTCGGAATGCAAAATTTAACAACATATCTCAACTCAGAATGTCCTAACTCCAATTCAGTGAAGTCAGCATGAATTCTTAGGTTCATCTTTTACAAAGCTCCGACCATATCTTCACTTTCCGATTTCCCTCTTCTGTATATTCACACTCTTCGCTATAGCAGTCGCTCCCTCGCAGCACTCCCATTACTTAGCTTGCAGATTTGTGGGGTTTCAATGAGAGTTTTCCAATGTAGACAGTCTATGCTCAACTTCTGGAAGGTTTTTTTTTGCATTTAATTAGAAATTTCGATTTGGACTTTATCAAACTTTCTTGTATAGATTAGAAACTTTGCTGCTTAGTTTTGGATTTGATCAAACTTTGCTGTCGTTTCCAGTATTATGCTATGCAGAGGGAAGACTCTGCTATTTGTATTACTATTCAAACAAAAATTACTCTAGTTGCATGGTTTCGAAATAATAGATTTAATTAGGCTGAAACGAATGTTGATATCATTTTTCTATTGAAGGTTATACTATGTGGTCATGCAACTTTGGCAGCAGCACATATCTTGTTCACAAAGGGATTGGTTAATTCCAACTTAATCGAGTTTGATACACTTTCCGGTATTTTAACCGCTAAAAAGGTAGAAGAAGCACGAGAAAGGGTTTCAATTGAGTTGAACTTACCTGCTATTCCAAGTGTTGAATTTCAATTCTACTGAGGTTGAAGCAATTTCTGCTTCCTTGGGAGGTGCTTCTATACTTGAGATGAAGAAGACCACCACCGGTTACCTTATTGTAAGTCCTGCAAATCTGTGGAATTATTATTTTAAGTATGTTTGTATTTGAGAAATGTAGCGTTGCATATATAATTTAATTACTGATCACAGGTTCAGTTAACATCTGCAAAATGTGTTGAAAAAATACAGCCCCAAATGGACGCAATACTCCCATTGTCCTGATGGGAATGGGATCATTGTTACTGGCATTGCTCCCATGGAGTCTCTATTTGATTTTTACTCGAGATTCTTTGCTCCCAAAATGGGAATCAATGAGGTCATTCATGGAATTCTTTTTCTTTCTAGTCATTTGCTAACTAATTCACTCTTGCATTGCATGATATATATTGAAAAATGGAATTGGTTGGCATCTCAGGATCCTGTTTGTGGGAGTGCACATTGTGCATTGGCACCCTTTTGGAGTGAGAAGCTGGGCAAGTGCAATTTCATTGCTTATCAGGCAAGGCATCTTCTTCGGATCGAGTGACATACGTGGCTTTAGTTAATTCATTAAAATATCTAATATTAGTAAGAATGTTTAACTGATCGAGCAGGCATCTCCTCGGAGTGGAATACTGAATATTCAGTTGGATAAGAAGAAGGAAAGGGTGTTGCTCCAAGGAGAAGCTGTTACTGTCATGGAAGGCTTTCTCTTAACTTAGCTAGCCTTAATTGGACTATATTCCTATCTGTATTTTTCTGAAATAAATTAATTAACATCGTATGCTTCGTATTTGCTACGACCAATTATTGCCTATTGGTCTATAAAAAAACCCCATTATCGATCATAAAAAAGTAGCCTTTTATCTTTCCATTAAAAATTGTTATCGTTGGAAGTTTCGTCTGTAAATTCCCAAACTTGAATCGATTTATTTATCATGTTGTTGTAATCTATGTAAAAGAATGGAGGGAGAAACACAAGGGAATCTTCTTAGCTCATTGGCTTTCATATTAGCGACACTTTGGGCTAGACGATAACAAGTTCTTTTGGAGCGTATACGAGAGAGCTAAAAGTAAAAGCAGACGAGAGAGTTTTTATCCTACTGATGAAATCTCTTTTCTTTACTTAAAATCTCTTTACTATAACTTTTTCATTCCATCATCTTCTCATACTAGTACTTTAGCTTTTACATAATCAAATATGTCTAAGTTTAACGGTTTGTTGAATACTTGCATAGGAGGATTTGATCAGTGAGCTCATGATGAAGGCGTCCTTCTAATTCCAACAGCTCGGCCATGAAATCGTTTAGAAACAATTCGGAAGACATTCACTGACGGAGTGAGCTGTAATGTATATGCTTGAAGCAGAGCCTCATTTGATTTCTTCCCTAGGCTTGCCACCCAGTTGCAGTGTTTGCTTTGTCCGTTTTGTTTTAAACATCTCTTTAAAATGAATTTTTTGGTTAAAGATAGTAAAAATATGTTAAAAGAAGAAAGTTTAGGAGTAAGAAAGACCATGCTCCAGACACAACACACGACATTTGAGTTTGACCATCAAATTAATCGATACACAAAAGTTTTACGATAAATAGAGATGAACTCTTTCCACATTTGAGAAACAACGACTCAACGAGCAAGCATCAAACACACAAAGACAAGAAAAATGGCTTCCACTTTGCAATACTACTCTATCCTACTTTCTTTCTTCTTCTTCATTACACCATCATTAGCTCAATCATTCCGTCCTAAATCCCTCTTCTCCGGTAACAAACGATGCAAATACTCTCCAGTACGTGACTAATTAAGATCAACCAGAGGACACCTCTAGTGCCAATCAAATTAGTGGCCGATCTCGTTGGTGATCAATTCTTATGGGTTGAGGGCCAGTTTTGATTGAATAAGCATCATCCGTTACGTCAGCTAAGAGGCAAGAGTATGGTTATAAGAGTAAATTACCATGTGTCGTGAGGCTCAAGAAAGGAATATTTTTATAACATGGGATTGTCTGGACCTTGTTTTCCTGACTTGAAAAATGCCTTTATAAATGCTTATACACTCCACTTAGTGAACTGAAAGAACCAAAACATGTCTCCTTCAAATGTACAACAAATCTCAGAATGTTTGTGAAACCCGAATCGGAATCCATAGAGAATTCATCTGAAATCATTCATCTCTCATTTTGGGATATCCTCTATGCAGTAAATTATAAAATTAATATTAAACATTAATACCTAAACATTAAAATGATTTTTTTTAAACAAATATACACTTCTCAGAAATACAATTTCCGGAATAATTAACTTAATTACGTGATTAGTGATAACTCCGAAAATGTCAAATACGGGACAAAGAGTTCCGAGTACGGTAAATACGGGACAAGCCTTAATTAATTCAGGAAAAATTAATCCCGAAAACACCAATTTCGGGTCAAGCTTTAATTAATTACAATTAGCAATTCCAAAAATCTCATTTCCGAAAATAGTAAAAATGTTCACCTTTTAAGGCTCAATTGTATAAAAATAGCGTACCCCCATTGCTATGCTCGATGTTCATTTCATTCAAAAAGGCCTTCTCTTCAACAAACCAAAAGATCAACAACCTCAAGATGATTTCATGAAAACTTTCCTAGACAAGCTCAAGCAATCTCTCATCGTCACGCTAGCCGACTTCTACCCGCTAGCCGGACGGTTCTCGACAACCCAAACAGAGAATCCACACACTTACATTGTGTTTGTGGATTGCCGGGATTCTCCCGGAGCTAAATTGATTCATGCTAAGGCAGATTTATCGATTTCGGATATAGTGGAGCCGACTTATGTCCCGACTATCATTCATTCCTTTTTCGACCACCACAAGGCCGTCAACCATGATGGACATGTTTTGCCGTTAGTTTCGATTCAGGTAACGGAATTGAAAGCGGGAATCTGTATCGGAGATTCTATGAGCCACGGTATCGGTGACGGGACTTCTTATTGGAGATTCTTGAATACATTGTCTCAGAATTTCGGGAAAAACGTTTCGATTTCTGGTGATCATAATGTCAACCGTACGATCCAAAAATGTTGGTTTCCTGACGGTCATGAACCGATCATCAACCTTCCGTTTAAACATCCTGACGAATTCGGCAGTCGATATGAATCCCCGCCATTGTTAGAGAGAATATTCCATGTGCCATCGGAATCTAGCGCGTGATGAAATTACGACTTGTAGTATGGCAATCAATAGTAGGATTAGACTGATTCCTCAGTTATCAGAAAATTACTTCGGAAACTGTCTTCAGACTGTGAGAGGGGCTGCGACCGTCGGAGAAATGCTCGATAATGATAATGGGTGGGCGGCGACGGAGCTTCACAAGGCGGTGGTTAATCACTGTGATAAAGACGTTCGTGATTTTCTTGAAGCGGCACGGAAAACTCCGTTTGTGTACTAATTGGGACAATCTTTCGATCCAAAATGTGTGATGATGGGGAGTTCTCCGAGGTTTAACAAGTACGGATGCGAGTTTGGGCGCGGAAAGGCGATTGCGATTCGGAGTGGATACGGAAATAAGTTTGACGGGAAGGTGACCTCATACCCTGGAAAGGAAGGAGGAGGGAGTGTTGATTTAGAGGTTTGCCTTTTGCCGGAAAACATGAAAGCCCTCGAATCCAATTCGGAATTTATGAGTGTTGTCTCTGTTTCTTGAGAAATTTAGTGTGATGATTTTTATTTTTATTTTTGGGATAATCACACGTGGCTGTTAACTCCCTGTTATCTTACAAACAGAATGCCTACATGGAACAAATAATCACAACAATCTGAATGCCAACTTTGTGAAATTGACAGGTCAGCCCAAATTATAAGCACACCGATTATTAGCAAAATCGAACCAATTAACCGAAACCAATTGTCAAGCAAAACCGAAAGTCAACTTAACCCAAGACAAAATCAAACCTACCCAAATTCTATTTATGTCTATATTTTTTTTTTTAAAGGAAAAAAAAATGACCCAATATAATAACTGGAGATTACAAGTTTTATGATCTTGGAAGCTAGGGTTATATCTCGAGTAGTAGTCTAGGCTTTTCGATTGGTAGTAGCTAGGGTGATTTTTATCATTTATAATATATTTTCATTAAGAAAAAACGTGATTAATCTTTTCTTGTAAACCAAGAAAACTAGGAAAAACCGCATATACGTAGATTATTAAGTAATAGGCACTCAAGACAAAATCCTTATGAATATAGGAAGAGGAGTTACGTTGCTAACTGAAATCCTAATCAGAACATGAAAAGTAAATACTAATGCCCCACTATATATATATATATATAAAATACACCACCAATTCGGTCATTAATTAACAATTCACAATAAATCCATTGAACCAACAAAAACATTCTACCTCAGAACTTTTCGACACCTAAAAATCCAAAGATCGATCGAGTTTTATATATAGTTCTTCAATTGTTCGTACTTTTTTCATATTCAGAATCTCAATATGGCCTTTAAAGGGGAAATCTTGGATGCTGTTGTTACTATGGTTAACAAGGTAATTGCCTTTTTATATTTACTGAGTTCATGCATATATGTGTTTGTGTGACGTTTAATTTGCTTTTGTTTCGTTACAGATGGGTTTCTTTGCTGAAGCTGGTCTTGTTCATATTTTTGTTTCAAACCAGTTGATACCGGATAATATGAAGTTCCAGCCTGGAGACATGCCAAACTACACGACTTCCGATGGATCGGTACTCTTTCATCCTAGAGACAGCCCATCTTCAATCTTCTCTTTACATTAGTTATGAGATTGCTTGGTATGGTTATTTGCATATATCGTTGCAGGCAGTGGCGTAGCTAGCGTAAAAGTTCAGGGTATTCATTATAACAAATCATAAATTCAGGGGGTTCAATTGCATTATTTAATAACTATTTATATACATTTTATTAAAATTAAGGACTATTTTGTAAAAAAAATTTAAAGTTGACACCCTCGGTTACGCCCATGGTTGCAGGTTAAGATTCAGAAAGACAGTGAAGTGCGATTAAAGATCATTGATACTCGAGGGTATGCTACTGAAGTTTTCTGCATTAGGATGATCTCTTGGGCCTGATAGACGATAGCGATCCTGGGAGGCGCCTTATTCTATTAGTCTTTTATGTATAACTTGCGGTTTTGTTTACATGGGATTAGATCTCTAATGTGAGAAACATGAAAACAGAATAGGCAGCCTGATCAGTTCCCTTCAATTCAAATATGGTTGAGAAGTCATGTCTTTTCCTACCTGGTAGGGAATTAGTCTGATTAATAATGATGATCGCAATCAAAATGTTATAAATATTGGATAGATGATCAGCAGCCATTATTTACATGGTAAACTGTATGTATCTTGGGAGAATATCGGTGTCCAATCTATGTAATCTTAAGAGACTAGAATGCTGCAATGCTATCAATACATCCCTCATTGGGATTAGATAACAATCAAACTGAGCAAACAGACCAGATTCATACCAAACTTCCGATCCGACGATCCAGGGGCCGATTTGACATCAAAATAAAGTAGCATTTGCTAAGCCATTCAAGATGAAGATAATTCTGACTAATATATAAATTCTGTACAAATCACTGAAAAATAGATAAAATTTTCTTCATCACAAGAAAGGTAAATGATTGGAAAATCCATGGCCAAGCTATAAAATTCTTAACATCTGTCCGAGCATACGGCCGAATTTAGAATGGCTAAAACAATCCAATCTAAACTCATCCATTCATATAGGCCTGGTAACATAAATTTGGAGAAGATTCTAATTTATGGGCCCTGCTTGAACCTATTAAAAAAATGAAATTGAAATTATCATTTAGATTATTATGGCCCAACTCGACACGCCTCTTATATTATATATTCTTATATTAGTTTACAATAATATCTTGTATTGGTAGTATATTAGAAGTAGAAAACAATAGAGAGAAAACAGAAAAGAAACTAAAAAAATTGGGAAAAGCAAAGTTGTGGGTAAAATAAAAATGGAGAGAAGGAAAGGAAAGAGGGAAGGTTGGAAACTTGGAAGAGTGTCGGGTCGGGCATGTGTGTTTGGAATGGAATAGTAAAGAAAATGTGTCAGATCTAGTCAGAGGGAGGGAGTACTTATGTTATATATTTCTTCCGTCAACTAATACATATTTTTTTAATTTTTTTTCGTATATTAAAAAAAAAATTCAACAATATATACATTTTTTTTAAATATATGTAAAAAAGTTAAAAAATCATGTATTAACAGACGACAAAAAAATTATATAGAAATAAATATATGCATATTTCCATGCAGTTGTCGCCAATTAAGCTTCTACTCGACTACACGTGCATAACAGCCAATTCTACCTTCCTTCCCACACCCCAACTTCTTTTCATACCAGCCTGGTCTGATGTCTCGTCCATATTAATTCACTTTCCTTTTCTATCTTCTTCTTGATATTCGGACTTTCAACCCCTTGCAACATAATATCGACGGTTCTCAACATAAAATCTCCTACTTTCTTTTTATATATTTATAAACTGTGGAGGAGTTGGATTGTAATCATATGTGTAATTATTATTTAATATTTACTCAACCTAAACCTAGCTTTGATGGCTTGAGTTTAGTTTCGGATCATGAACATACAAGTTTGCTTAAATAAAATGCATAACTAATTATCGAATCCGTTTTAATTAAATCACATAATCAAGATCAATCTTTATATAATATCCAGGTCAAATGCTGATTTCAATATTTATGATTTGACGAATGGGTCTTAAAACAATAGAATTGGTTTTGTATCAAATCCATTATATTGCTTTGTTATTAATTAGATATATGAAGATACACATTAAGAATATATATAAATATAGTTTAAATGAACATCCTAGTTGTTATGATTTATAGCAAAAAAAAGCTTTTTCTTTTTTTTAAAGTTATATCAGAACGAATTATATAGATCATTTAAATTGATACTACTATTAATTAAAATTTGAAAATGGCAAAACACGTGTCCAGGTTAATTTTTATAGGCATTAATAGTCAAATTATTTGTTTATTGTGTTGACTTTTTATAAGTTCACACACGTCACTCTGTCACGGTCTCTTCTGCTCAACATACTATCGGGTACTATATCCAAACGAAATTACCACCGAATGAAAGTTAACGTACTTCTGCTTCCACGCATATTTTGACTTGAAAGATGGAATTAAATCTGATTTTTTTTTTTTTTTGAGGTTATTAAATCTGAATTTAAAACCAATGTATGCACATAAAATATGTCCAATGATTTATACATTACACTACATTCGATTATATTCTTTAGGATTTAAGATTCTAAGTTTCTTATAAAATAAATCAAAGTCAGTACTGTATGCATAGAGGTATAGTTAAGCATTACAATTATGTAAAAAAAAAATGTACAGCAATAAACAATTTAGAAATATATATATATTAAGAATGTAATCAATCCAATAATGGAAGCAGATATATAGATCTAAATAATATTCGCATCCAAAAACTATTCATCAATCTGCCGACACATAACAAATCAACATCAAAGCATGTAAGCATCACTAAATTTAAAATATATTAGAGCCCATATTCATCATATGTGTACTAATTAGTGCAAAAAATCAGGAAGTATTGAAATATGGCTTTATCTTTTACTATATTTCATGAATAAACGCTAACACATCACCACACTAGCTAATCCAATTATATATGTCACTATCTCCCATATATCATGTGCAAGTATGTTCTATATATCTATCTATTAAATTTGTAATTTCAGTTACAACTTAGAAGGCGTACTTCTATTTGATCGATTTTGCGAATGCATATATATATATATATATATAACACTTTATAATTTATTCCTGTCAAAATAAATAATGTCTTTTAAATCCATTCATATTCATATGAATAGATAATTTTTATTAAATATATATTTATTTGGATGA